>NC_063174.1:44062902-44152902 GCF_023159225.1 Perognathus longimembris pacificus | reverse complement strand
TCTTTCTGTTTTTACAAGAAACAGAGAAGTGGCCATGATATGAGCCAGAGCCCCTGACTCTTCCTCCATTCTAGTTTTGTTCCTCCTCACCATAAAGCTCTCAATTTTGTTCCAGGCTGCAATGTCCCTAAGTGAAAGCCTCAACCTTCCCAGAATTCCTCATGGCTGGGAGTTCTCATGGGACACAGTCCTGGCCACAAACAAAAGCTGCAAGTTCACAGAGAACTTCTAGGGAAAGCTGCTATTTCCCCAATATTTCTCTTATTTCTCTCTCTTTTTTTTTTCTTCCTCCTTCCTTTGGCTGGGAGTATGACCACAACTCTTGGAGAAGTTCTCATTGTTACTGGGGCCACAGCTACTGAATTTGATGCCTATTGCTCAAATGGAGCCTAAATTCAGTATCTCATAATCCTGCTCAACTATTTTACTCGTGCCTCGGACACTACCACTTGAACCACACCTAAATTTCAGCTCTTTACTGGTTAGTTGGAGGTAAGAGGAGTCTTACAGATTTGTCTTCCCAGGTTGCCTTTGAACTATGATCCTAGGATCTCAGCCTTCTGAGTAGCTAGGATTGTAGAAATGAGCCAGAGGCACCTGACTTGGATCTGTGCAGGGATTGAGGGTGGGTGGGTTGTTTCTTTGTTTAATCTCTCCAAAGGTCTATATATTTTAGCAGGACAGCATGTCCCATCTCAGTCACAGCTGAAGTTCAGGCTGCTCTAATGACCAGAAGAGCTCAAAGAAAATAGCCCATGACTGCTGCTGGCCATTATTTTAATCTTCTTTTCAAGGACAGGCAGCCCACACAGGGTGGGTGGGAGCCAATGCCTCCAGAGCAATTCAGCCACTGGAAGGATGGGGCACTGTGTTCCCAGTAGATTTTTTTAAAAAATAAAAATAAATGCTTGTTTCTTTCCACATATTGCAATAGGACTATTTAGTGATACAGATTTTCCCCCATTCACATTCAGCTGTCTGTACTGTTACTTTCTACAGATGCTTCCGGGCTCAGATCATGCCAGCTCTTTGTCACTGATACACTCCTACCATTGAGCTGAAGTTAGCAAGAGAAGGAGGTAGCATTTTTCTTTGAATGGCTAAGAAAGTCCCTCGCCCCCACATCCAATCAGCCACCAAAGTCTGCCATTTCTTCCTTCCCAGTGTCTTTCACATCTGTTTCCTCCCACTGTCACTACTCTGGTTCTGTGCTCTATCACTTCCTGCCTGAGTTACAGCTGCGATAGCTTCCTCTTGTTCTCTGTACCTGTTCCTTCTGTGCCCACCCAGGAAAGTTGGCACAGCCTCTCCACTAGTCCTGCCCCTCCCCTACTCAGTGGCTTGTCACTGGCCAAAAGTTGAAATCTTATCTCCTCAGCTCAAATTCAAATTCAGTATCATAGGCTCTGTCTACCTTTCTAGATCTCCTACTCTGCCACTACATAAAACCCATGCCCTCACCAACAAACTCACCCCTAGATCCCAAAGATGCCAAGTACCACCTCTCCTCCTTGTAGTTTCCCTTCCATTATACTTCCCTTGTCTTTACTAGTGCCCTGACTAACTTCCATCAAAGTGCTGCTCCAACCCTCTAAGGATCAACTCTTCATTCTCTGATCCATTTCCTCATTCAAAAGCAGGTGCCTCTTCCAACATACTGGAAGGATTAGGGCTGAACCAAGCAGATGTGATCAACCTTTACAGCATTTACAGGCTAGTGAGGAAAAAAGATACATAAACAATGTGAAGAACAAAGTACAAAGCCATTCATGTCAGGAGCCCAGAATGTGAATCAAGATAAGAATGTAGAGAATTACTGGGTGAGCTAATCGTCAAAAGGTTAGGAAGTCACCTCTAGAGCAGTAACATCGGAAGAATGACGTAGCCTTCATCCCTTGAGCTTGGGAGTCATAGATCCAATTAAAAGACACCTTGTGTTTGTATGTGTGTTTATGTAAGGAAGTAAAGGTATGTATTATACTAGCAGGCATTAGAGGTGCAAGATGTTTGAATTAGTGCTTTCTCATTCCCTACCCATGACTCCTAATGACACACTATTTCTGGACTTTGGGCCACAGTGCAACTAGGGTCATGTTGATGAATTTGATCAACCCTGGAGACACTTCTGATTCTTTCTGCTTTCTCATCTTTCCCAAGATGATGCCAATGTTAATCAGGCTCTCTGCCTTCTTTTCCATAGCTACCCCAAACTCTGTCCTGAGAATGGAAGTGAATGCTAGAGGAGAGCTTTGGGAAGGTCCTGGCAAGGGCTGTGGGATCTAAACCTCCTTCAATTTCTTGGAAGGAGCTGAAATGAACAGGTAGGAGGAGAGAAAGAGTAGATGTGTTATCAGCCCTTTCACCAAACATATCTGATGAGTAAGAAGGAAGAAGAATTTTCCAAGCAAAAGAAACAGACTTGAGAAGGTCCATGTAGGTAGGAGAGACCTTGCCATCTTTGAACAACCTGTGCTTCTAAGTTCACTAAGAACATGATGAGTGATTAGGGAAAAGGCCCTGGGGCACTGGGGAGGTGACTGTAAGCAGACATTCCAAGTACGATGATAAGCCACTGATGAAATTTAAATCAGCCATAGTAATTTATCCCAAAACCTGTTCATTTAGCCTCTTGCTATGAGCTTTATGGGTGATAGTTTTCTATTGGTACTGTTAGGATTTCCTCCTCCTCAGGTCCTCACCTCCTTCCATTGGCCCCCAGATCCTACCTAAAATCTTTGCCCTAGAGCTATAATGGGCCATTCCCACTCACCATTTAGACTAACCTACTTCCCCTCTAGCCCCAGGACTATATAAGCAACCACCTGTACTGAGCTGGCCACCCAGTTGCTCCCTCTCCCGTGGGAGATTTGGCCCCACTAATACACTGCCTTATAAACCTTCTTCTTCTGTCCGTGACTATCTCTGCATGGTCCCCTGGAATGGCTGGGACAGATCCTTCCAGGTACTTTGACCCCATTACTGATTATTCTATGTTAATGTCCTAGAGATGATTTAGACCCTGAAGGCCCCATGAGCTTAGGCTAAAAGTTCCTTAACTAATTTGTCCATGTGACCCATCAACGTGCCTGGCTCCTCTGTGCTACTCCATTTTACTCATAGGAACTGAAACATATACTTGTTTAGGTACTAAACCCCGACTTGAAGGTCTAAGACCACTGAGTAACTACTACTCTGTGGCCATTCGTGCCAACTGCTCCCACCTCATAAGTTCAGACTTCTAGGATTTTGAAGCTGACCGTTCTCTGACTTTGAGCCATAATCTCAAAGTGGTCCATGAACCATCCATATCAGAGTCACCAGACAGGAGGTAGAAGCAGGAGGATGGTAAGTGTAAGGCCAACTGTCCAAAGAAAAAGTTGAAAAGTTTTGAGATAGTTTCCAAACAAGAACATAGTTCAAATGGTAGAATATTTGCCTCCTTTGATCTCTAGTGTGGAAAAAATATATACCTAAGTAGACACTTAGTATAGGTCTTCAACCCTCTACTTGGACACTCTCAACATGGAGCCTAGACATTTGCATTATTTTACAAGTTTCCTATCTATTCTCTGGGGGCACCAAAGTTTGAGAGACAATTTTCTAAGCCTTAGAAACTGGATAAATTAAAGGCTAGTTGGATCACTTTCACTAATCAGCTTCCTTCTGTCAGTCATGTCTAGAAATTCTAGCCGAGGGTGTGGTTCGGATGTAGAACTCTTAGTTGGCATCTGCAACTTCAATCCCCAGAATGTCAAAAGAAATAAAATGTGCAGGATACTGAGGAATTCAGGCTATGCTACACATAATACAGCCCCAAGCAGGATGGCTTGAACATGATTAGGACGTTATAATTAAGTCCCACAGCACAGTAAACACCCCAACTACAGCCTTATACCCCCATGGAGGCCACTCTCAGATGTCCATTCTGTACATATTCTATGTAGGTGAGGCATATGATTCTAGTGTGACTATTAGCCCAGGTGGCTCATATTGGTCTCCTGCCAACATGAGCAGCACCCTAGAACTCAGGTAGTCTCTTGGTCATTACCCCTACTCTCTGTTTCTGGGACCACCCATGGCAATGCATACATGCCCACCACAGAGTGACACAGTCCGATTTTCTTATACAAACATACACAAAGGATTTTAGAGTCATTGCTATTTTTCTCAGTTTGAAAATTGGCTTACTCTTTCCCAAATATGTTTTCATTTAAGCCAGTAGGAACAACAAAATTGGCTGCTTAATCGAGTCCTACCATCAACATGAAATAACTCTCATTTCTGAAAATTGCACAGGGATCACTTGGAAGAATCTCATTAAAGAAAAACAAAAGGTGACACTGTAGGAAGGCAGGGCTTTGGCATCAGATAGATTCAGGTTAATTCTAACTCTAGGGCCTGCTACCTAAATGACCTTGAACAAGATCCCTGAATGTCAGTGCTTAACCCTACCTGAGCCTCTCATTTCACCATCTGTAACACAGAAAGATCATTCATAATTAGTGTGAACACCATGAACCATTGTCCTTCCTTCCCTCACTGGTGATTTATGTAAGATCTGGGAAAAGGGGCCAAGTCTATACGTGATGCTGACTCAGCTTGCATTTGAAGTTTATGATGTCAATGTGTTGCTGGTGGCAATCATAATGCCAAAAGACACAGTCCCAAATGCCCATCATGGAAAATGTTCAAATCCACTGGATCAAATTCCTTGACATCTAAAACCCTTGAAAATTAAGATCTCAAAACCATTTGAAATTTCTAAATTACTGGATTTCAGATTAAAATCCCGGATATTGGAAAAACCAGAAATCCCCAAATCCTGTAACTCCCATTGGAAGAAAGAAGAAGATAGAAGCAAGATAGAAAGTGTAATTTCATGCAGGAAGTCACAGATTACCTAAGTGAGATCCCCTACAATCAGAAAAACAAATCTTAGGGCCTTTCAATGTCCCCTCGGACACAGCAGAGTGGACTTTCTCATAAGAGTGCCCATGGTATGTTAGTTGCCCAGTAATTCAATGTCTGCCACTACATACCTAACATCACACTTGCCTTCAAAAACAAATGTCCTTCAGCTGGGCACCATTGACTTATGGCCTGTAATCCTAGATATTCAGGAGGCTGAGATTTACAGATCACAATTTGAAGCCAAACTGGAAAGTCTGTAAGTGTCTCCAGTTAACCACCAAAAAAGCCGGAAGTGGAGCTGTGGCTCAAATGGTAGCATACTAGTCTTGAAAGAGCTCAGGAATGGTCCCAGACCCTGAGTTCCAGCCCTAGAACTAGCACATACAAAAGATAGCCTTCATCAGATTTTTTTTTAATTCCCAGTAGGGTGCCAGCAGCTCATACCTGTAATCTTAGCTACTCAGGAGGCTAAGATCTGAGCATTGTGATTCAAAGCTAGCCTGGGCAGGAAAGTCTGTGAGACTTATATCTCTAATTAACTACCTAAAAACGAACCAGAAGTCAAGCTGTGGTTCAAGTGGTGCAGGGCAATACTTGAGCCAAAAAAGCTAAGAGACAATGCCCAGGCTGTGAGTTCCCATAACACACACACACACACACACACACACACACACACACATATTTCACAAGTTCTGCAACCTTCTGAACTCACAACATGACGACATAAAGGTTCCCTGGTGTTAGAAAGATGTTCAGTAGTGAACACTATTCTTGGCTAGGGATTTGACTGAGAAAAAGTATAAATCCTTTACCATTATATCTAACAGAAAAACTAGTGCACTTTATACTTTGGCTAAAGGATGATATTTTCAAAACTGTCCCCACTGGTTTGATTATATACAATTCATGCCTTTGTGGGATCAGAAAATTCTAGAGCATATCCATTTTGTTCATGTCTTAGTTGCTGGAAAAAGTAAAGTACTCTCTAAATGCTCATCAGAACATTTGGTGGACTTTGCAAAAGAAAATGGGTCTCAATTGAGTCACCAAAGCATTGTGACAGATTTGGTATTGGGTGCAATCAGGTTTTCACAAAGTGAATTCCAAGGTGTTGTCAACAGTTTGCTTTTTCCAGATGAGTGGATCTGCTATGCAATCCAGCAAGGATGAAAACTTGAATTTAAAAGTTCATCTCCTGCCTGATGAAACTCTAGGAGCTTTGGAGGAATTAAAGCAACATGTTGATTGAAGAAGCCAGCAATGAGACTGACCACTTGGGAAGGGATGGGTTGCGAGGGAGTGGGTGAGAATGTTTAGCAGGGTGATATTGACCAAGATGTGCTATATTCACAATGGCTTCATTGAATGGCAACTCTTTTGTAACACTACTTAAAGATAATTTAAATTTTTTTTAAAAAACAGCTGCTGTGTGTACCACATGATAAGATGCATGCACAATGGTGCTGACTGTCCATTGCCAGCATTGTGTCTGTGGAACATGTAATCTCCATATAAGTGTACGTGGTATGGATTTCCATGTACTCCAACACAGAAGTATGGTACAGAAGACAGGGACACTTGTTAGAGAATATGTGTAGTATATCAAGTTATAGACAAATTTCCAAGGAAAACAAAATCACTGTCAAATGCTAATGGTAAATGTGAAGCTATTATCCAAAAGAAAAAACGAAAAAGGCAGCTAGTCATGATGATGTAAGACTTCAAAATGTAATTAGTGATCATAAAAGTCAGCCAGTCCTCTGAACTGCCTGCATGCAATTGTTCACCATCTAACCCTAAAACACAATTTTTAATGTGCCCAATTTTCTTTTTAATTTTTCAGTGAGATTTTATTTTTATTTTAGGGAGGTTTTTTCCATTCTTTTAAATTGTCAGCTGCCCAGGTTATGTCAGTGCTATATGCCCTGTGGTGTTGGATAAATGAATTGGGGTAATAGCTGAGTGTGTAGCTGGCAGCCAGCTCTTCCCCCAGGTGGGCCTCTCGGGTGCCCTCAAGGACACATGACACATCACCTCTGCCCCTTTGTCCCTTCTCTCTTGAAAGGGCTATTATCTGAAAAGGCTACAAGATCATCAGACAGGGCTTTGGAAGGAAAGTCATCCATAGTAACAGCAAATGTTTACACATCACTACCAGACACTGTCCTGAGATTTTACTTTTATATTACATCACTTAATCCATAGATATCCTGTATGGTATTACTATACAACCTGACAAATGGAGAAACTAATGCAAAGCAATGCCAAATAACATGTCCAAAGTCATACAGCATGTGAATGGTAGTAAGTCAGCAGGAAGCCATGTGATTTGGTCCCACATGCCACATCTTTAGCCACTCACCACTGCAGGGAAGAAGGGAAGAAGGGAGGGAGGGAGGGAGGGAAGGAAGAGGAGGGAAGGAGAGAGAGAGGGAGAGAGAGGGGGAGAAAAAGAAAGAGAGAGAGGAGGGAGGGAGGGAGGAGAAGAAGGAAAGCATGCAAAGGCTTCAGAATGGAATGTGAGCTCAAATCCTAGCTCTGACACTGTTAGTAAGGATACAGGTCACATGAAACACAAACTCTTTCACAGAAGACAGTCTTCACAACAGAACTCTACTGAAAATTTGGTTACAGAATACATGTGCAGTACCTTAAGAATGTGGTCAGAAGTCAATCAATGCCATTTTCCCACCCACTACCATAGTATCAGACTCTGCAAAATAAAGTTGCCCTAACCCTCATTCCTGTTCTCAAGAAGCTCGCTGCCTAGCACAGTAAGATGGAGACATGGAAGACAGGATTGTTACAAAGACAAAACGCAGTGGGAGAGGATGACCTCTGGGCTGTGAAGGACAGACACTTGATAGACATTAGGGTGACTTCTGCTGCCTGAGATGGTTAGCCACCAAATCAGGATCTTACAGGATAAATGACACATGAGGAATAAGAAGAAATAGTCCCATCAGATTTGAAAGCCTTTTTTCTGCCACCATTATCAAATTTAGTCCCCACATTTAGATTCTGTCTTCTCTTCCTATGACACATTAGAGAAATAAAAATATCTGTTTCAGAAACTCTTCCTTGGTGGACAGCTGGCCAATAGCCAGAGAGCTGACCCCTTCCCAAGGCCTGCCTGTGAATTTCATCTTAAACTTTTTGTTTTCTCGTACCACAGCAAGGAACCCTACAGGCTGTTTTATATTCCAAATACCTAAAGATTATAATCGACTATAGAGGTCTGTTTGTTCTAGAACTAGGGTGATGCTGAGAAAAGCTGCAGAATTAATTGCCTAAAGCTATAAATCTCCTATTTGTTTCCTGATGAATTTACAATGACAACTTACAAATTTCCCCACACCTACTCATGCCTGCACACACGTGCACACACAGACACACACACACACATACACATACACACATATACACACGGACTGTCTCCTTGGAAAAGTTAGTCAGAGAATAGCTTGTATCAGTGACAACTCTCTGATGATGACGTGCCGTGTCTATATGCCAAGGTGCCTACGTGCTAACACATTATCTCACTTGGTCTACATGGCAAATCCATGATGTAAAGTCATAATGCTTTCATTTTAAACCCATTGCAAGATGGAATTCAAAGAAGTAATTTGCTCAAAACACAGCTAGTAATCAACTTGAAACCTGCTGCCAAAGTTATGGGTTCGCACATCCATGTTCTAACTGGAAGCTTTCAAGAGAGTGCTGCTATCAGCAAGCGTTGCACATTGTTTAAACAAACACCAAAGCACCCATGGGTAGAAGACGCTGGGAAGTCAGAATGTGAATTCTTCAGTACTGCAGGTGAGGTCATGCCCAATGCTCACCAACTTGGGTTGGAAACAGTAGAAACTAGGAGCTTCTAAAGCCAGTACTTTGAAAATCAAATAAGAAAGCACCTACTTCTATTCCCCATCGAAACAACTGGATAATGTACGAGCCATCAACACAGAGATGATCTTCTATAAAGGATGAATACAGATATAGAGGAAGAGGAGGAAGAGGGAGATTAGGGAAAGCTGCCATTATTGCAAGGGACAGGAAAATAAGGCAAATTAGAAAGTTTCAGGGTTTTTTTTCTTTTTTTCTGTGTATGTGGTACTGAGGAATTGAACCCAGGGCTTCATGCATGCTAGGCAAGCACTCTACCGCTAAGCCACATCCCCAGCCCCAAATTAGAAAGTTTTCAGAAATGGAAACTTAGGAAGCAGTTGCTAGGGCAAGGTAGGAAATTCTGCTCATGGTATATGCCCCCCAGAGCCCCTGAAACAAACCAGGCAAACAGAATGCCAATCCTTACTTTATAGCACCTTACAGGAGCTTCCTGACTCAGGATAAGATCTGTCACATCCTCAGGATAAGTCTGTCTTTTTGTACACCCTACTTCTGGCCCAAGCTGCTTAGGTGTTGCTTTGGGCAACACCTAAAGGATTCATTTCAACGGGCATTCTCCTGGGCAGTGTACCTGAGGGGCTGAAAATATGGCAGTGGCCAAAAGGCGATGGGAGACAGACAAACAGGCAAGACATAAAACATCTGAGCATAAGTATGATGGAGAGAACTGAAGTATGAAGGGGGCTAAGGCTTGCCACATCTGGAGTGTCAGAGCAGGTGTCTCCTGAGGATGTTAGGGAACACTGGAGGGAAAGGCTTTCAAGCAGAGAAACAGAGTCATAAATGTGCCTAGCACAAAGTCTAACAAAACCATTATGGGTGGGGCAGAGTACAGAAGTACTGGGTAAGACCAAAGAAGTAGAGGGGTGGAGAGATCTGAGGCCATTCGGAGAACTGTAGCTTTATTCTAAGACAGAGAACCTGAAAGCTTCTGGACAGAGAAGTAACACGAAGATATTTATGTATATTCATGACCAGCATCATTGTTGCTATTAAGCTGAAAATAAACATAAGCAGTTGGCAGGAAGAAGAAGGGAGGCCAACCAAGCGGTGCCTGGAGGGATCCAGGATTTGGACTGGGGAGGCAGCAGAGGAAGTAATGAGAGAAGTGAATAGGAATGGCGGGTGGATCAGATGTGAAAGGTGTGGAGAAAAGGAGCCAAGGTCAATAGACATATGAAAAAATGCTCTACATCACTGGCCATAAAGGAAATGCAAATCAAAACAACATTGAGATTCCATCTCACCCCAGCAAGAATGTCATATATCAAGAAAACTAATAATAACAATTGTTGGAGGGGATGTGGCCAAAAGGGAACCCTACTTCATTGTTGGTGGGAATGTAAACTGGTTCAGCCACTCTGGCAAGCAGTATGGAGATTCCTCAGAAGGCTCAATATAGAACTCCCCTATGACCCAGCAGCCCCACTGTTGGGTATCTATCCAAAAGCCCACAAACAAAATCACAGTAATGCCACCAGCACAACAATGTTCATCGCAGCACAATTTGTCATAGCGAGAAGCTGGAACCAACCCAGATGCCCCTCCATAGATGAATGGATCAGGAAAATGTGGTACATTTACACAATGGAATTTTATGCCTCTATCAGAAAGAATGACATTGTTCCATTTGTAAGGAAATGGAAGGACTTGGAAAAAGTTATACTAAGTGAAGTGAGCCAGACCCAAAGAAACTTGGACTCTATGGCCTCCCTTATTGGGAATAATTAGTACAGGTTTAGGCAAGCCATAGCAGAGCATCACAAGGCCCAATAGCTATACCCTTAGAAACACATAAGATGATGCTAAGTGAAATGAACTCCATGTTATGGAAACAAGTGATATATCACAGTTGTAACTACTTTCAACGTCCTATGTGTATGTGTAGTTTCTATTATTGATGATGTTTTGTATCACCTTCCTATGTTTGTACCTACACTATCTCTGTAATCTTATGTGAGTATATTGGAAACCGTGCTTACTGGTATTGGAAGTGGGAAATTCAAAGGGAATACCATATCGAGAGACACAGGGTAAAAAAAGAGAAATAACTACAAAAGCAATACTTGCAAAACTGTTTGGCGTAAGTGAACTGAACACCTGGGAGGGGAGGGAAAGGGGGGGAGGGAGGGGGACATGAGGGACAAGGCAACAAACAGTACAAGAAATGTATCCAATGCCCAACGTATGATACTGTAACGTCTCTGTACGTCAGTTTGATAATAAAAATTTGAGAAAAAAAAAAAAGAAAAGAAAAGGAGCCAAGGTTAATGTCAAGGTCATTCACACACAGGTCTGAGTTCTTTACTCGACCCTTACAGAGCACTCAAGTCTAACTTCCTGCAGACTTACTAACATCTTTAGGAAAGTGTGTGAGCTTGCTGTTGTTGTGTGGAAAACACTGCACAAGGGCAAAAGAATCCCTCGTCACTCTTAAATCCTTCAGATCAGTGATGTGCCATCCATACAGGACCTCATTTAATCCTCCCCTCCCCTCCTGGAGGTGAGCAACACAGTCATGACTCGAGGAACAAAAGTTCAAAGACCTGGAGGGCTTGTCCGGGGCCACAAAGCTAGACAAGAACATCATTTAGTCCTGAGCCTACTTCTTCTAGGCAGGTCTTCTAGCTTTTTCTTACTGAATATCAGTATAGTAACTGCTAGACCTATTTCTGGGTCCTCACAAGAAAGTCACAATCCTGGCAGCTCTGGGTCTCAGTCATGGCTTGGGAAGCAGCACACCCAGCCATCCTCCACTGACTGCACAGGGCAGTGCAGGCTCTGGGCTCTAGGGAGACAGACGATGTGTCCTCTGTCCTCCCTCGCCTTTCTCCCCTCCTCTCCATACCAGCATGCTTGTCCTGCTCCCTTGAAACTGCTCAGATTCACTGAGTTGTAGCCAGCATGCTGACCTGCTGCAAATGAAGTCAATGCAGCCCAGGCCCCCAGCTGGGTGTGGCAGAATTGGCCGCCAGCAAAGAAACGATAAAGAAATCTCTAACATGTGCCAAGGGAGGGATTATTATATGGGCTCTTGCTCTTTATGAAATAGGAAAAGCGGATTTTTCTAGTTGACTGCGTTTGATTGTTTTTCCTCCATTTGTTTTAAAGTTGAACGTCTGATCTGGCAGGGAGTTCTCACATTCAGCTGGGGAAGGGGAAAAAAAGAAAGAAAGAAAGATGTCTTTTGAGTTCTTCTCCAAGCCTTTCATCATAGGGGTTTTAGGCATTGCTCCACCACCCCTCAACACATCACCCCAGTTCTCTGCATAAATCTGCCTGAAAACCCTTCTAAGTTTGTCTGTGCTTTTCCCACTCCAGGATCTCTTCCTTCTGGACTCACTAAACCATTTTCTATGTCCCTCCATAGACTCCCTATTTTTTTCTGTTACCTCTGAATCCCTTTATAGAGCTGGCCTCTGTCCCCCATATTGATTACTACTGCCTCCTATAGAAGCCAAGCAGAGGACATTCCCAGAGGACTAGAGGACCAGAAACTTCCTTATCTCAGTGCAAACTTAGCACACTTGTCTCAGCCCAGAGGCCAGGGGACGAGAAGATGGGTGAGACATAGCATTCTCTGGTGTGCACCTATACCAAGAGCTTGTCAATGTGTAGACTCTGTCTCATTAGTTCTAAGGGGCCCCAAGATTCTATACCTTTAATGAGCCCTCAGTGATGCCCCTGTTGCTAGTCCATCAAGAGCACTTCCACGTAGTGAGAACAAAGCAGAAAGCCTGTGGGATAGGGAACCTCTACTCTCACATTAATTCACTACAAATGGCCATAACCAATGTTTCCAGCACATGGCTTGCAGAATTTAAACCTTGCCTTGGGAAGCTTCCAAAGAAAATAATATTATGATAAAGGTCAGGTGTGTGCAAGAAATACTGCCTACTTTATGTGTATCCCATACTTGGAAGGGCTGTACCAAGTCCTGTTTCTATATCATGTAAGATTGCAAAATATCCCTAATGACTACCCTGCTATAAGCCCACCAGTACTTGCCTTCAGCAAACATCCAAAGAGGGTCCATGCAACAAGGGACTGTTTGCCAAGCATCTCTGCGTATCTCTGACTATGTATCAGACTTGTAAGGAAATAGCCTTTCCTGTTTCTGACGTTATCCATGAGTTTTCAGCCACTGAAATACCAGCCATATGCCATCTTTGTGGGTAAGTGACTACTTGTATCCAGGAAGTGATCCACTGTCAGTTAGGTATAAGTCTGCCCCACCAGGCATCTCCCTTCTCTTCTCCAGCGAAGCAAGAAATGAGTCACCAAGGGGTTCTCTCCTTGGGTCCAGAGTCTCAATGATATAGAAGGAACCTCAAGGGGAATATTTGCAGAATGTTAACATCACATAAATGTCTATTATTAGGACACATTTAGATAACTACAGGAGACTCAGTGTCTCCTATAGGATTTCACCCTTGTTTTGTATGAAGGAGTCCAGTGAAAGCTAGTGAAAAAGTTCTTGATTTAAGCATCAAAACCAGGACTCCTGAGAAATACTGAGAGAACCTTTTCTTTTTCAGAAATAACCCTAATCCTGCTTTTGTGTCTTAGTTACATTTGCATAGCTGTGACCAAAATACTTGACAGAAAAACTTAATAGAGGAAAGATTTATTTTGGCTCACCACATCAAAATTGTTGGTTCATCAGGGTGGGAAGAGAGAAGCAGAGCAGAGCAGGTCACATCATGGCTGACAGGAAGCAGAGAAGGAGGAACTATAGGAACAGGCCAGGGCAAGATACAGGCCCCAATGACATAGCTTCAGTGACTGACTTCCTCCATGTAGGCCCTACTTCTTACCTCTCACCACCTCCTAATAATGCCATTGTATTATGAATCTAGCAAAGGATTAGTCCATTCGTTAAGTCTGAGCCCTTATGATCTAATCATCTCTAGAAATGCCCTTCAGACACCCCAGAGGTATGTTTTACTAATCTCCTAGGCGTCTCTCAATCTAATCCAATTGACAAGATTAACCATCTCACTTTACATACCAGCACGGCCACAGAGAGAACAGGCAGAACCTAACTTCAATTCTCTTGTCTTACACAATTCACACTGCTATACACCTGATGAATAGATCCCAGAACCAACACTCCCAGCCTCAATGGGAACCAGTCAGAGAGAGCAGGGACTTTATCTTCCTAGGTTCCTGAAAATCAGGAGCAGATGGACAAACAGAGTAGAGAGACTTACAAATGTGCATTATTTATACAGTCTTCTGTTACAAAATAAAAATAAAAATAGCAGCGCTACTTGATTTAAAGCTATAATATCAGCAGCACTGAATGTTACACCTGAGTAGACACAGACCTATAGCTGAGACCTACCATATAATTGTTTTTTAATGTCCAAGTAAAAACTATCCTAAAAGGATGGATTATTTCATTAACTCTTTTAATCACAAACTATAGACATACTGCAAATTTAATATTAGAAATTTATAAATACAATTACAATTTATGAGTACAGTGTGCTACATAAACTACATGTTCAGCAAATGATGACCTGGCTTTATTTGAGCTGGGCATTACTGGGGTCAGGAGTGAGAAGAGAGAGTAGAAACATGCTGAGGTTGATTATACTCTCTGATCAATTATTTGAAAGGGGATGTTTGGGAAAAGAGCATAAAATATCTCAAAGGACTTTCAAATTCCCACTTAACCCTCAGACAAGAGATCCAAGTGTCTAACTGATTAAGTTGGAAAACTAAACATTTTAGAATCCTTGGTGAATTTTACTTTCTTCTTACAAACAAGGAAATACAGGGTAGCAACATATGTAGTTTGAGTCCTGATAAATATGGGATTCCCTTTTCTTGTAGAAATCCACAAAGTTGTCTCACTGATTGGCCCCTCTTGTCAGGAAAATTCTATGGTCTTCAGGATAGAGTTGGGATGAAGGGAGGGAAGAAGAAGAGAGGTAAGTAGCAATAGGTAGGAAAGAGGAATTTAATCAACATTTTCCCCAGTGTTCCCAGTGTCTTTACTTTTCCCAGATACCAGTCACCATAAGCATTGCCGCCTCTGCTGTCAGAAATGGAGTCCCACATGAAAGAATCATCTTCCATCCTTCCAAAGTCGATTGCCGTACCCCCTTGGATCTAGACTGATGGAATGAAGAAACAGAAGTCCTGAGCACCTATGGGCCACTTATTCCCATTCTCCAAAGGCTTTCCATGTCTCTCAATATTCCATCAGTTTGAAAGGCATTTCAATTGACTCAGCTTCTTACTTAAAATAGAAATGGCTGTGGGAAAGTTAATTCTACCAGTTTGTCACACCTGATTATGAATTACTCACATGATCAAACTTCTTAATTTGAAGTAGGGTAAAGAACTTTAAGGCAAAGAACTTTGTCCTAAAAAGAAGGCCTTACTGATATATTAATCACAATATTCCAGCAAACTATTCCTGCGGCTATGGTATGCATACCAAGTCAGGATGGAAGACTACTTTCCTATGCTTGGAAATCTAGGAAGTATTTTATAAATATGAATGAATTAAATATGCATTTTTAATAAACTTAGCTTTTTTCTGGCAAAAGGGCAGAATCAGATCATGACAATAAGCAGAATCAAACGAGAAATAATAAACAGCAACAAAAAATTCTACCCTTATTGTATAGAACTTATCTTCCCAGTATGTAAAGAACGAACAGAATCTGCAAAGAAAAGAACAAAAAATGGGTATCAATAAAGCCCATTTAAAAATGGAAAATAAATGTTAGAGTTCACGGAAACAGAACTGAAATGATGCTTAAGCATAAGAAAAAAAAATCTCAGTTCCCATTGTAATAAAAGAAACGCAATTAAAATAGACTCAATACCATTTTTTCTCCTTGGATTGGCAAAATTCCAGCAATTTGATTACATACTTTGTTGATGAAGCTTTAGAGAAACAGTTATTCTCATATTTTCCTGGTGATAATAAATTCATACAACCCTGGTGGAGGACAATTGAATAAAATCTATCAAAATTATAAATAAACAAGCCCTATGACTCGGCAATTCTATCTCTGGGGAGTCATTCTAAAAATGTGTTTTTATATTTGCCAAGTAACATATGTGTGAGGTTATTAGTTGACACAATAGTGCAATAGTACTGTGAAAAAGGATTGGGAACAACCCATATCACCATTAATAAAGAACTGCTAAATAAATTATGGTACATTCCCACTCCAGAACTCTATAGAGTATTAGAGAATGAAGATTCTGTCTATCCACTGATATAAAAGTATCTCCAAGAGCTGGGTGCCGGTGGCTCACACCTGTAATCCTAGCTACTCAGGGGGCTGAGATCTGAGGATCATGGTTTGAAGCCAGCCCAGGCAGGAAACTCTGTGAGATTCTTATTTCCAATAAACTACAAAAAAAAAAAAGCCAGAAGAAGCTCGAGGAGAGTGCCCAGGCCCAGATTTCAAGCTCCAGGACTGGCAAAAAAATAAATAAAAAAGATATATTATGAGAAGAAATAAGCAGAAAATAACATCACTTTGACTATGAAGCAACAAGGGGCATGAATCTTTATTCATATTTCTTCACATAAGCATAAAGAAAATATTTAAAAAGATATCTGGGTGGAGCTGGAGTTGGAAAAACGGGGCAGAACACAAAGAAGAGGTTTTTTTTTGTTTGTTTTTTTTTGGCCAGTCCTGGGCCTTGGACTCAGGGCCTGAGCACTGTCCCTGGCTTCTTCCCACTCAAGGCTAGCACTCCGCCTCTTGAGCCACAGCGCCGCTTCTGGCCGTTTTTCTGTATATGTGGTGCTGGGGAATCAAACCTAGGGCCTCGTGTATCCGAGGCAGGCGCTCTTGCCACTAGGCTATATCCCCAGCCCCTCACAAAGAAGAGTTTTGAATCACATGAATATAATAGCTCCCCCTTAGCCCACATTTCCACAAATCTCTCACAGATTTTCAGTGATCCATGGTCAACCATGGTACAATAACATTAAATGGAAAATTCAAGAAATGAACAACTCGTGTCTTTGATTGTGTGCTACTTTGTGTAGTATGATAAAAATCTATATCAGACAACTCCTTCTTTTCCAAGATGTGAGTTGTTCCTTTGTCCAGAGTGTTCACTCTTTATACATTACCCATCTCTTAGTCACTTGCCAGCATTCACATTTGTCAGATCAACTGTCACAGTAACACAGTGCCTGTGTTGAGGAAACCTTTATTTTATTTAGTTAGTAATGGCACCAACACAGTGAGACCAAAGGAGGATAATCTTAGGAACATGAAGGTGCAAGGCCTATGTCCATATGATCATATGAAATAATATTGTCAAAGTGAACTCCAGGAAATGGAAACAAGAGGGTTTTTTCCTTGTTGCTATTTTTGTTTTCTTTTATTTTTGTATTGTTTATTTGTTTAATCTGTCTTTGGGAGAGTAAGGATGGGCACAGAAATGGAGGGAGTAAGGAAATTGGTGACCTTGCCTAAAAAGAAATGTACTCATTACCGGACTTATGTAACTGTAACCCCTCTGTATATCAACTTAATAATAATTTTAAGAAAAGAAAAAAAAATAATGGCACCAAAGCACAAGGGTAATGATGCGAGAAATGTTGTAGTATACTGTTGTATGGCTCCATTCTATTATTCTCGATTTCTTCCTTGCCTATTTATGAATTAAATTATACCATAAGCATGCGCATTACAGTTGCATGTATATTCTCCTACATATACATGTATAGGAGAAAATGGTATTTACAGGGTTGAGTATTATGGATAGTTTGGGGCATCTACTTAGAGCCTTGGAATGTATCCCCTATGGATGGGAGAAACTACTGTATATTACCTACACAAAAACTTAATTTACACAAGGCACAAAGAAAATAAGATACAACCCCTATCTCAAAGAGCTTACAGATTACCTGGCAGTTCTCTTATAGATTCCCACACACACAAAAGGGCCTACTGTAGTTCTACTTAATCAGAACCCTTGTTCCAAGCAGGAAATTATTAAATGGAACCCAGTAGCAGGTCTTGGGCCAATCATATCTCTTTTGCCTACAGTCCCCAGGAACAGCCCTTGTAAACCCCATAGTAAGGTCAGGGAACCTACTAAGACCAGCTCAGAAGCAAAAGCCCCAACAGATTTCCTCCAAGCTATGTTGATCTGACCATCTTTAGAAACAGAAAGAATGCCACTGTGGCCATCATGGATCTGAGCCCACAGAGAAAGACACTCAGCCAGACCCCTCCTCCTGCCACACCACCTGCGCGTGCGCTGTGTGAGAGACAGAGTCAGCATAAAGGATACTCTAAGCTCCAATGGGTTCTTTCCCCAAACCACCTGACTTAGGTCCCCCCTCAAGTCAGACCCAGAGACAGGACCCTGGACATTGGTATTATATTTGAGAGATAATCCTAGAAAATATGACAGGGGCATGAAGGAATGAAACATTGGAAGTGTGCCCTTGAACAGGTCATCACTGGGGCTCCAACTCACCAGATAACCCTCTGAGAGACTATGTTAAACAAAAGTTGATCTCCCAATAAGAGACAGAGATAAGGTGGCCATCAGAGACTTGTGCCTTTAATCCTAGCTACCCAGGCGGCTGAGATCTGAGGATTGCAGTTCAAAGCCAGCCTGGGCAGGAAAGTCTATGAGACTTTTATCTCCAGTTAAACAACAAAAAGCCAGAAATGGGACTATGGTTCTAAGTGGTAGATCCCTGAGCACAAAAGCCCACAGACAGTGTCCAGGCCCCTGAGTTCAAGCCCAAAGACACACACACACACACACACACACACAGAGAGAGAGAGAGAGAGAGAGAGAGAGAGAGAGAGAGAGAGAGAGAGAGAGAGAGAGAGAGAGAGCACAAGGATATTAACCAACTACCATCTGCCAACTACTATCCTTCATTGGTTGAAGGCCTTCTTTTTTTGCCAGTCCTTGGACTTTAACTCAGGGCCTGGGTTCTGTCCCTGAGCTTCTTTTGCTCAGCAAAACTCTACCACTTGAGCCACAGCTCCTCTTCTGGCCCTGCCATTCTACCACTTGAACCACAGCTCCACTTCTGGATTTTTTTGTAATTTATTAGAGACAAGAGGCTTATGGACTTTTCTGCCTGGGCTGGCTTTGAACCACAATCCTCAGATGAGCAATCAGCACCCGGCAGTTGAAGGACTTTGTGAGGTGCTATTTTGTCAGCATGTCTATTTTTTGAAAGTGACCAGTATATTTATTAGGTTTTTGAATGCCTATGGACAGAGACATAGGAAAATATTCTGTATAGAAACTATACTAAAAATGATGCCCGGGCTGGGGATATGGCCTAGTGGCAAGAGTGCTTGCCTCCTATACATGAGGTCCTGGGTTCAATTCCCCAGCACCACATATACAGAAAACGGCCAGAAGTGGCACTGTGGCTCAAGTGGCAGAGTGCCAGCCTTGAGCAAAAGGAAGCCAGGGACAGTGCTCAGGCCCTGAGTCCAAGCCCCAGGACTGGCCAAAAAAAAAAAAAAAAATGATGCCAGAGTGAAATGGGGAGGGGGCAGGCCAGTAAATCTTTAGGATCTTCTACATCATCTGTCTTAGCTATGGCTACTACAATAAAACTATCACAGAAGAGGTAGTTTACATAGTAGGAATGTATTCCTCATAATTATGAAAGGTAGAAACCCAAGATCAAGGTTCTAGTCTGCTCAGTGTCTGACAAGAGGCTTGCCTTGTCAGTTGCCTTCTTGCTGTGACAGAGAGAGAGAGAGAGAGAGAGAGAGAGAGAGAGAGAGAGATCATTTTACTCATGTTTCTTCCTGTAAGGGCACCGAATCTCATTTGTGAAGGCTCCATCCTCATAATCTAATGGTATTCAAAGACCCCACTTCTAAGTACTATTCCACTGGGAATCATATACGCATGCACATGAAATTGGGAGAGAAACACATCCAGCCAGTAGCACACCCAACTCAGACTCTAAGAGGTATAACTCAGGGAGAAAGGACTTACAGAAGGATCCAACAATACTTCAAATACATAATGGTCTCACACAGCGAAAGGGAATATAAATGACTACAAACCTTTCAGAGCCTGTGAAGAAATGTCTATTGAAATTTAAATTCCACATGTCTATTAGCCCACTCAAGCAATAGGAGACAAAGATTAAAATGACATACTGATCTCCCCCCTCAAGGAACCTCTTGGCTACTTCCTCCAACATCCACCACCACCACATCCGCCGCCACCAAATCTTACTGTACCAAATGTCCACAGACTGGGTGACTCACAAAGTACAAATGTATGTTGTCATGATTCTGGGGGCTAGAAGTCTATGACAAAGTGTTCACAATTGGTTTCTTCCAGGCCTTTTTCTTTGGCTTGTAGTTGGCTATCTTCTCTCTGCGTCTTCATGTCATCTTTCCCTGATGTGTGTCCATGTCCAGCCTCACCTCATAGAACACAAGTCATACTGGTGTAGGGCCCTCCCAAATGACTTCATTTTCTCTATATTATTGCCTTGAAACTCCTGACTTGAACAAAGTCACATTCTGAAGGACTACAAATTATGATTTCTGTGTATGAATGGGGGGGGGGGGTCAGGACATGTTGTGCATAATTCAGTCTATAGCCCTTCATATCCTTCCCCTGCTTCTACCCTTTCCCCTGTTTGCAGCTGTAGAAGGATCTGGATCCTTGTCAGTTTTTGTCTGCATCATAGGTCAGGTCAGACAAGCAGGGCTGCTTGCTCACGTGCCATCTCCCACTCAGTTTAAAGCCTAGAGCCATTTCTTCCTCCATTCACGAAGGTATTCCCAGCCCCTGTCATCACAGATTTCTACATCCCTGGGAGTGGAACCCTGAGCTCCAAGCCCACCCTCTCTCTCCCTTCTCCCTCCAGTCAGGCACCTCCTCCTCCCCCACCTTGGCCCCGTTCATCTCAGGATTACCACAAGGAGGAGGCCAACATGACCTATTTATGCTCTGACCCACTTACAACAGAAACAACAATCATGCTGTCCAGAAGGGGGGAAAAATAAGGTGACCACTGATTTAACTGATTGTGAATAAAAAGGAATATTGAAGAAGAAGCCATCACTGGCTTGCCTGCTGTGAAGTTCCTGAAGGCAAGCTGCTAAAGAAAACGGGTAAGACCCAGGTAGTCCCCAGTGGCATCTAAGCACTGGATGGGGTTTGACAGCCTTGTAAGTGGCCTAGACATTGATTATACCGGTCCCTTTTCCTTATTTTACCCTGAGCAAAGGAGGGACATCTGCAGATATCTGAGGCAAATGATCTCCTGATAAGAGAAGCAGCGACCCATTGCACAGATGTAAAAACTGAGGTATAAGATGGACACTAAGCCAGCCTTGCATCTTCCCCAGACCAAGACAGGATGGAGATAACCTAGAGACTTCTCTAACAGAATCTTGCATAGTAAATGCCAATCCAGGGAGCTGCCTGACTCAAAATAGGGATTTGTTTCCCTTTCTCTGGGAATGTGCCTGTTCTGAGATCCTTAGCCTCCATCAAAGTCCCTGGGAAGATGCCTGGTCAGTATCTGACTCAGCTAGGTTCTCTCTTGGGAATTTAAGTCTTACGTTGATGAATGAGGATGGAAATGTCCAGGAAACTTCAAAGACCCCCCCCAAAAAAGGGGGCAACTGAGACCCTGGCCCTTGTTCTGTTAGGTTCCTATGTAGGACCTTCTTCCGTTAATTCTGTCAAATGGCTTTCTATCATCCTTCTTATTAATTGTTCATCTGGCCTCTAAGTACCAAGGTCAGCTTCTACTCAGAAATGATATCATATCACTTTACTACAAGTTACACTATGTGATCTCCATATCAACACTTGGTTTTTAATTCACAAATGCCCACTGTCCTTCCCCGTCAATCATTCTCACATGAAATCATAGAATGCCTGTGACGGACAGGAAAAGATTCTTTGATGTCAACCTTACATGACACTACAGATTATATGAAGACAAGTTTCCCCCAGACAGAAGAAGACACTCTAAAATTTCTAAACAGAAACAATAGCCTAATAGCAGATGCAAATTAGATCAGAAGCTGGAAAGTATTATGCCCTAATCTCTGCTGGCATGGCTCGCATCTTCAGGGAGGGCCAGCACATTTCTGGAAGTGAGGGGCACTTGTCTGGCAAGCTGAAATCTGTATGCTACCCTTGGTGATATACTTAGTTCAGATGTAACATTCATTCATTTAGAACATTTACATGTTCTCCCCACACATCCTCTCTCCTTTTGTTTAGCCTTGCCTAGGACTTGGGAAATCCATCCGCTTGAGCTTTAGGGTTCCCTGAGTCCTTGGGCTATGCCTCTGGATCCTTCTTCTCTATAATCACACCAGACCCAAGAGCACTAGAGTCAGGATAATCTCTCCGGGGTTCCCCTCATGCCTCCACTGATCCCTAGACTCCCAGAATATCCTTCTCAAGACAACTCACTCTCTGGCCTCCCACATCTCCAGCCCAAACTCCACTGTACTCAAACCCTTAGCTTGGCATTCAAGGTCACTCACTCTTGAACACAGTTGTTTCCTAAACTTTTACCTTAATCCTTCCAAATGAATCTCTGCATAAACTCTACTGAGATACGGGCAATCCTGAAGCTTCTAGAAGCCACTTTGCCAACATTGAAGGGAAACAGACCCAATATAGAAGAAGTAGATTTAAGAGATGGAGAAAAGGATTCTCAATGACAACACTTGAGAACTGAGTCCCAGCCTCGGGCTGGAATTCATCTGGAATTTAGCTGTAATATCCCTTTTTAAAAATTTAATTTTATTGTCAAGGTGATTTACAGAGGGGTTACAGTTAAATACGTAAGGTAATGAGTACATTTCTTGTTATACTTGTTATCCACACCATCATTTTTCTCCCCCCTTCCCTTCCCCTAACCTTCCCCCCCAAAAAAAAATTGTACAGTTAATTTCAAACATAATGTCTTGTGAGTGTCACTATTGCATTGGTTTGCCCTTTATCCTTTTCCTCACCATTTTGATATTCCCCTTCCCTTCCCTAATTCAGATAAACATATATACAATACTCAGAGTACCAAAATCAAATACAGTAATGAGAGGAGAAACCATAGAAAAGAAAAAAAATTCACATAGTACATTAAAAATAACAACTACAATTAAAAAAAAACTCTCATGTCCATATCGTGGAGTTCATTTCACTTTATTTCTTTATAGCCTTTTTTTCTTTATAGTCAAAAGATTGCTAATCAGTCAGGTGTCAGTGGCTAAGGTCTGTAAATCCTATATACCCAGGAGGCTGAGATCTAAGAATCACAGTTCAAGCTGGCCTACTCAGGAAAGTTTATGAGACTCTTATCTCCAATTAAGCACCAAAAGAAAGGCCCTTAGTGGAGCCATGGCTCAAGTAGTAGAGTGCTAGCCTTGAGCAAAAAGACTTAACAACAGCACTCAGACCCTGTGTTCAAGACCCAGGACACACACACACACACATACACACACACACACACACACACGGAGATTGCTAACCATCCACCTACCTTTCTTGATGCATTTTAGGCTCTGGTTTTTCTTTGAAGCCCTCTACACTGTGGCAATGGCTTTCCTCTCCCATTTCCTATAATATCATGATCCATATCATTCATTTGTGCCCTGCCAGACACTGCCCAGTGCCATTTATTTGCCCTTTAATACAGGGAAAGTGTTCTTATTACCAGACCTTTGGCTCCATCCCACTTGCTAAAACCAAAACCTGGTTCTGTGGTCAGAAGGGCAGGCAAGGGGCAGCCACAGGAACTGGAAAGAAACAAAAAACTTTTCAGTCGTCCTGAGCTAATGATCCAAGCTCTTCTATCAAAGCCCACTCGCTGGACCTTGGACAGGTCCCAGTAACCAATCTGGTCAAATTATCTGCCCAAGAGACGAACTGGGGAGAAGGGGGTGATGGAAGAGTTCACAGTAAGAGAAAGAAAAAAGGGAGAGGTGAAAGTCAAGAGGAAGAGGAAACCACAGCCTCATAAAGGCATGACTGTCTGATGAGCAAGCCCTCATGACATGAAGCCAGAGATATGCAGACCCATGTGACAGCTTCAGGCCAATCAGGAGTCAGACCACCTGAGACCATTCAGCTGTCTCTATTCTCTGGGCTTTTCTCTCCACTTAATCCAGAGTTGCTTCTAAGGCAGGCATGTAAGGGAAGTGTTGGTGGGAAAAACATGCCTTGGAGGGCAGGCTCAGGGAGAAAGTTCCTATCCTTAGAGGCTGTTCTGCAGCCCTCAGCCTTTACAGTACCAGCAGAGGCCCAGACACTATCTGCCCTCAGGGGGCCAGAGGCCTTTAGAATTGCCAAGGCAGCTGGGCACTGGTGGTTCATACCTGTAATCCTAGCTTCTCAGGAGGCTGAGATCTGAGGATCACGGTTCAAAGCCAAATGGACAGGGAAGGCCGAGAGATTCTTATCTCCAACAAACTACTCAGAAAATGCTGGAGGTAATACTGTATGTGACTCTACTGGTGGAGCGCTAGCCTTGAGCCAAAGGCTCAGGTATCACACCCAGTCCATGAGTTCAAGCCCTAGCACTGGCACAAAAGAAAAAGAAAGAAAATCTCCAAGGTGGATGCCAGGGAGATTTGGCACTGCCCCTACCTCCTGTGATGGTGACTCTCCACCACTCAGCACCCATCAGAGGCTCGAATGCCCAGAGAACTTGTAGCACAAACAAGGCCCATGGGTGGGAATTTTAGGTAGCAAGGCTCCCTGACTCTACTGCCTTAGCAAGTGTTTAAACCTTTATTTCCTGAAGGCTAAACTCAAAAGCTCCAATTCTATACTCCTGAAATAATTCCCTATCCCTCCATCCCCAATCTCCAAGAAACCATCATTCTGCCTTCTTCCTTTATGAATTTGTCTATTCTAAATACTTCATATGAGTGAATCATATAGTGCTGGTCCTGTGATTGTGCAATTTCACTTAGTATAATGTCTTCAGTGTTCAGCATTTCCCACCTTCCACAATTCCACCACCTACTAATAGCCTCTCCCAATGGCTTAACCCACTGATGAAGTAAGAACCTTCAAGAACCAGTCATTTCTCAATAAAAACCAGCTGGAGACCAAACAGACCAAACCTCCAACACATGAACTGCACTGTGGAGAGGGCTTTAATATGTAAAGTTTCCCAGTGGCAGAATTCGATTTCAACCCACGATGCCTGACCCTGGAGAACCTGTGCTCTTAGCCAAGGAACAGGGTGGTGCTGGATGAGGAGATCTGCCTGGCTAGATGATCACAAATGTAGATCTAAAGGCAGGGCTTTCTCTGACATTGCTCCAGATTGCATGATTCTCAGGACAGAAAAATGAGAATAATAAGGAACCAGCTGCCCTCTGACTCCTGGAATCCATCATTCCCTCAGACCACCACCCCTTCCTCCACCACTATCCTCTATTTCCAACGTCTCAGCTCTTCAAAGGAAGCAAGGTGAGCTAACCATGTTGGTGCTTTCTACATCTCCCAACCTTATCAACTCAGTCTTTGGTTGGCCTCCGTAAATCATCAGCGATTCCAAACCCAGTTTTTGAGAAAATGGGCCCTCCTGGCTTGATGGATCTGTAAATTTCCATCTCCTTCATGCCTGCCTTACTTTTCAAGCAGGAAAAAAAAAGAGAAAAGAAAAAGCCTTTACTGGTGTTAGCACATTTACGAGTTTAAATAAAAAACAAATACATCTCTATTGACTGTAGTTATTATGCTCAGTTTCAGGCAATGTAAGTGCTTCAAATAAAAATAGATTGGTCAGAGGGAGTGTGTATTGGTTCCAATAACCATGTGGGCTGTTTCCATAGCATGTATGTTTCGGTTAATGCTCCCTGGGCCTGCAATAGGGAAGCACATTGCTTTGTGGAGCTTTTAGGCTCTATTTTCCATCTAAATGCTCCAGATAGGTGTGAATGTTTATTGGTGTCATGAAATGCCTCTGGCAGGACAAGTCTGGCCTTCACAGAAGAGACTGGTATGCAATTACTGGGGGGAAACCAGACCAGAGAAAGTGCACATCCTACAGTAGGCAAACACAGGACCAGCCTGCCACCTACTACATGCCTGCCACCTGGACTAGAACTGGCCCAGCACTGGATACTTAGGATGGCAGAGATCTTTGATGTGTGTCTAACTTGTGATTTTTTTTCGACTTTATGATACACTCAGTAGAAATTGTATTTCCATTTTTGAATGTATCTTTTCCTGCTTGTGACGTACCATAAGATACTGATCTGGAAGGCTGAGAAGCACCAACAAATGGAAGCTTCCAATCAGCTACACCAGCTACTACGAAGGAGAAACGATGAATACACTACAGTGTGCTGCTAACTGTGATGTTCAATAGTTTGCACGTATGAAGTGCAAACCCTGCAAGTCAGGCAGCATCTGTGCTGAGTGCCTATAGCTTATGTAGATAATCCTGGCTACTCAGAAGACTGAGATCTGAGGATGGCAGTTCAAACCAGCCCAGACAGAAAAGACCATAAGAGTCTTATGTCCAATTAGCCACCAAAAAGCTGAGAGTAGGCCTGTAGTTCAGGTGGTAGAGTGCTAGCCTTACATGAAAAGCCTAAGGGACAGCACCAGTGTCAGTACACCAATGCATACATGTGCACATGTACACACACACACACACACACACACACACACACACACACAAAGCAGCATATGTATCTATTTAGACCTATGTCTAGATTACAGTTGTAGCTCATGAAAGGGTATGCATCTCTATTTTTTCCCATCTCTAATTCCTTAGTTAAGCACATGGGCCTTGGCATGAACTACCTGTATCCAAATCCCAGTCCATCATTTAAAGAGCAAACAAGAATTTATACAGCACCACCTGTATCCCAGCTCTTGTCTCAGGTACTGTGGATACAGCAGGGGGTAAAATCTCTGGCTCTCTAAAACTTACATTTTGTAGCAGAAAGTCTTTACCCCCAAATCAGCCATATCTCTTAAACCTCAAGGTCTTTGTCAGTATGGTAGAGATAATAGGACCTGCTCCATGGGGTTGTGGTGAAAATTTAACGAGAAAACTTTTCTAATGTCCTTAGCCCAGGGTCTGGCATTCAGTTAGTGCATCCTCTGACAGTACACAGCCCTTGTCATTCAATAACCAATCTCCTCATCAGCACTCCCCAAGCATCTTCAGGAACACCAAGAAGCCAGCCTCCAGAGAAGATAGAAAGTCACCCAGAAAACCTGATAAACTTTCAGACCCCAGTCCTACCTTCAGAATCAGACTCAGAAGATCTGGACAGAACTAGCCTAAGACCTTAGGAAGCTCCCGTATAATTACTGTGGGTGGTATCACCTTCACTCACAACAAACATAGTAAAAAGCCATCTGCAGCCCATGCTAAACATAAATGGCATAGAACTATGTAAGTATAAATTTGCTTCTTGTTGATGAGTTGGCAGGTATATGTTCTACACATTTAAACACCTATAAATTTAGACTTTGTAATTTTATTTTCCAATCTTGAGCCCATGTTTTCTTTTCCTTCAAGGATAAATGCTTCTTTGGGCCCCAGAAAACATAGTTTATAAGCTCTACTACCAAGCTCTATGTCTGATGTAGCACTTGAGCCATAGTTTCACTTCCAACTCTTGGGTAAAATACTTTCAAGTGTTATTATCTGCCCTCATGCCCATTCCCACCAATCCATGCTGCAACACAGACATAGGAGGGTAGCTTTGATGGCTCAAAGTCCTTAGAGTAAGGAAGGACAGATTTGGAGAGAGATAATGAGAAGGATAGTGTCATCCATTGGGATTATACAGGTGTCTGGGAAGGAAAGAGCCCAGGAGGCCCTGGGGGCCTAGGACTATAGAAGCCTAAGTTTACTGACCAGCTCTCACATGACTACTTAAGACTCTTGTCTCCAAAGCACTTCCAGAGGGTATCGGGTATGAGGGGATTCGACAAAGCTGAGGTTCTAGGTAATCAGGTAAAGAGCCAAGAGAAATAGACCTTGTTGTCCATGTGACCCATTAGTGCCTCATATTGGTAAGGCTGGGAGTGTAGGTTCACCAGGGTGAATAGGAAGTGAAGATGGAGAGATGGTCCATTTTAAGAGTGAGCTGAAAGGCACTGGTCTTTATCCTTCTCTGAATGGCTAATGCCTGGGTGCCTCCAAGTTCCCAGTCACAGAAACTCCAGATCTGAGCCAAACTGGGAGCAAAATGAAGCAACTAATATTCACCTCTGATACTGCCAGACCCAGACTCAGATGACTTACATACACTAACCCAATGAATCCTCAAATGTCAGCCTCACCTGCTTTCAGGTAAGGAGTCAGGTATACAAGCTCCTTTGTTATCTCATGTTATTTGGTGTAGGGTCTAAGGAACTGTGTTCAGATAGCTCTCCCACTGAAGTATCAGGAGAAACTCACCCTGTTATGCTGCCAGTGCCATATGGTTCTGAGAACAGGAGACAAGCATATCCTGCCCACTGCCTGCTTCCCTTAAGGACCTTGGATCTACTTTCCTCTGACAGACATGGCCTAGGGGACTTAATAACCATCTCTAAGAGATTGGCTGTGCCATTGGTCAGAGGATGGCTGGGTAGTCCCCCATAAGACCAGACCATTTCCTCAACTGTGTATCTCTCTCTCTTTCTCTTTCTCTCTCTCTCTTTCACACACATACACACACACACACACACACACACACACACACACACACTATATCTGACTTCTGCAGTGACTCTGGCTCGAGAACTACAGGGCCCTGCAGCCTGCAGAATTTGGGAGCAGATGTTCCCCTTG
This sequence comes from Perognathus longimembris pacificus, assembly GCF_023159225.1. Classification (NCBI taxonomy): domain Eukaryota; kingdom Metazoa; phylum Chordata; class Mammalia; order Rodentia; family Heteromyidae; genus Perognathus; species Perognathus longimembris. The sequence goes on along the minus strand of NC_063174.1, from coordinate 44,124,299 downwards.
CACATGGCTGGACTTGGATCTCAGTGGTGAAGGACAAGCATCATTGACCAGGGTAGATGGGCAGCTGCAGAGAACATGAAGGAGGCACCAGCTCCCACCCCACCCTTCTCCACTGGCAGAACAGTTGTCATCCAAGGCTAGAGAGAGCAAGGACATTTCAGACAGCGATGTGTGTCTGTCCCACTGGTTCTTTTCCACTGCTGCCCAGTTGAGTACCTAGGTCAGGACACCCAGAAAGCAATGGAAGCCACAGCCATCTGCCTTGTACCTTGTCTGCCTGCCCCTTTGGTTTCTCTTCCCTCCCTAACTTTCACATCCTTCAGTGCCCAGTGAATGGAGTGACCCTTCTATTGCTGCACTGTCATTATTGCTAGGTGGGTTTGTAACTATCATCCAAGACAGCGCTGAGCATGTTTCAGAGGGAAACATGTAGAAGGACACACCAGAATGTACAGGGGATGTTCCCAGATAGAAGGGCCACACCTGGCATTTCCTTTTTTTGCTTTCTATATCTACTGAATTTTTGTACTACTTCAATGCCTTTTAAGTTATTTGGAGCTAATTGGCCCATCACAGTTCTGAGTCCTCTTCATATGCGGGGTCCTCCAAGTAGATAGTTTATAATGACTGCCTAGAGAGAGTGATTCCTGAGGCCTGAAACAGGATTGAATGAAAAGGTATTGGGTGCACATGTGGAATAGCAGAGACTCAGATCCCCAAAGACCAACTGGCTGGGAAGTGCCAGAAATCCACACGTAGTATCAGGGGCCTACTTATGTCTTCCATTGTCTGAATTTTCACTTTCCCCTTCATATTTTATCTTGAATTTTTATATCTTTGGCTGTGTTGCAGTAGATCTAAGAAAATGTTCTGCTCACACTGGGCCCTGATCTTTACCATGTGCATAAGCATTGCTCTGAATCACTGGTCATGGACATCAGGGTAAAAGGCCCTCCCTCAAAGACAGCTGAAAAGAGAGAGAAGAGAGAACCTGTATCACCATCCTTCTCTACCTACAAGGCTGTCCCAACAATGGTTCTTTTTTTTTCCTGTAGTAAACTAAACGGTGGTAGTTTTCATACACAGCATGACTCATTCATATGGGCATATATACTATGAGAGTTTCTGTCAGCCCCGCTGATCATTATCTCTTCTGGGGACTCTCCTTCATTACCAAATGCAGCTTCCTCCTTATACCTTCCCAAGAGCAGGTTGTCTTCAAGGGTTAGCACTGTGAATGTCACCTCTTTGAAGACCTAGGGTCTATGGTCCTGTTTTTATTTACAGAAATGAAACAAAACAAAATAGCCTGCCACCTGATATTGTGAATAAAGTCTTATTTGAAACATAGTGTGTCCCTTCATTGATGAATTGTCTATGACTGCTTTCATGTGACAACAGCAGAGCTGTTTATGTTCTATAAACCCCAAAATATTACCTGGCTCCTATTTCAATTTTACTGACTCCTGCTACAAACCAAGATGTAAAAGGTACCTCACTCAGCAATCACCAATCCAGCCCTGAGTGGAGATTGTAGGTGAGGGCTACCCAGGAAAGAAGCAGAACTCTGACAAGCTGGCACAGTTCAGCACTCCACAGGACCCTCCCTGTACCATCCTCCCTCCTCCAGGGATACCAAAGGTAGAGAACTGAGAAACCTGCTTGATACAGTCAGATAAGCTTTGCAATCACCAAGTAGGTCTTCTCTGACTATCTTTCCTCATTGATATGTTGAATTTAAATCCCTTTGTACAAACTATTTAGATACAATAAAAACCAATTTCAGTTTTTAAAAATGTATGGAGATTGGGGCAAGGGATAGGTCTTAGAACAGAAGAGAAAATAAGAATAGTTGTAAGAGTTCCAACCATTTTTGCTCCAACCCTTTTTACAGAGATTGTATTAGCTTCTCTCATGAATCCCTATACCCTGGTTGATATTGTTGTCCCATTTTAAAGATGGAAAACTAGAAACTCAGTGATTCTCAGTATACAGCAGAGCTGAGCCTCAAAATAAAAAGGCCAGAGCAGCAGCAGAACTGCACAGTGTTTGATCCCTCCCCTTGTCCTAAATAGAGTTCAGGATGACAACAGAGACTTCAGCCAGCAACCAAAGCCTCTAATGTGAAACAAGCCAAGAAGAGGTAAAGATACCAAATCTCTTCCTTCCATGGGAGACATCCTAAGATGAGGACATTGCCTGGGCCTGTGGGTACAGATGTATGAGCAGTCCCTCCTTCTATAGACACCCCCAAAGTCTCCCTACCCACTCATTATACAAATACCTGATTATTAAAACTAGAATGGAAACTCGTATTGGAGAAAGCAAGCAAGACCATGGAGTAGGCAATCATGCTCCCTCCCCTACAGATCAAGATGGTGAGCCACACCCTCTACAAGGCTGCTCCCCACCCCCCATACCCACTCTAGGTAGTACCCCTGCCACTGTATCTACCTCCCTCCAAAACCCATCTCCCTCTGTAGGCTCCCTGCTAATCAGTTAGCTTCTTCTAAGGTCATTTCCGCCCCACCCCCCACCCACCATCCATATGGTCTTCTGGAGCCAGAGCAGAAAGCTGGAGATCAGCTTCCATCGGTCCTCTAATTGCAGATATCAAGCCAGAATCCAATCAATCCAGCCACAAGCAAGCAGAGGAGGGATCGATTCCAGCCCTGCCAATATTTGCAGCTTTTCATCTGCCCAGCCCAAAGGCACTGTCCTAAGAAGGACGGATCTGTGACAGGTAGAATAAGGCCAGTGCCTGACAGAGATTTAGAGTTGCTCTCTGAGTAATGGATACAGAATCCTTAGGCCTTCCCCCATCTCTAATCCACTGCTTCCCCTACCTCTGACAGCCCAGAGTCAAGCAGGCTGGAGAAGAGGTGGAAAGGTCCCACTGGCTCTGCTCCCCAGACAAGACAGACAAGACAATCACCTTTCCAATATCCTTCCTTCCTTCCTACTTTCTTTCCTTCCTGATTTCCTTCCTTCCTGCTTTTCTTCCTTTCTTCCTTCCGTCCTACTTTTCTCCCTTCCTTTCTTCCTGCTTTCCTTCTTCCCTCCCTTCCTTCCTTCCTTCCTTCTTTCCTTCCTTCCTTCCTTCCTTCCCTGTTTCTTCCAGACTGATCTCATTCTGTAGCCCAGGCTGGTCTAAAACGTGAGCTCCTCCTACCTCAATCTCCCTCAAGTACTAGAATCACAGGTATGCACCACCAGGCCCAGCTTCAGAACACTTTATTTCTATAGGTTTCAGAAGAAACCTAGGAAATCTTTGCATATTTCAAAGGGAATTTCTTGTTGTTCCTTAGTCAGTAAACACTTTTAAATGGTGAGACTGTATGAGCAGTATACATTTACCTTGGAGTGTAGAGAGTAGGGAGTGGATCCATTGGGTATTCAATTAATATTTTCCTAATTAAGTAAAAGGCTCTTCTGGTGAGTCCAAAAGTAAGGCCAGTTTTGGGGATTAGATAGTACCCAGTGCTGCCTCCCTCCAGTATTTATCTGGAATGGATGTACACATTGGGAAGGATGGCAGCAGGGCACGGAGGGAGGGATCTGGCAAGCTCATTCAAGTTGGTAGAGACTCCATACTATGCTCCTCTCCCAAGGTGCTGCCATTTTAACACAGAATCTGGTGGAAAAGGCATTATGTACCCTGACCTCACCAAAAAGTCTAAATTCCTAATGGAAAAATGCTCATAGACAACCGTGGAGTGGCTTTGGAGGCAGGAAAGTCTTCCTGATTTCAAATAACAGCAACTATAGGCAAGGGAAAAAAATGGGGACCCAAGCATGTCCAGGAAACATTGTTCAGAGCTGAGAGGGGATGAGAAGAGGAGGGGACCAATGCTTCATCACTGACACTGGGTGCTGTGTATGCTCTAAGCTTCATCAAGCATCGAGTTGCTGGAGGAGAAGGTCTAGTGATTTATCAGCCAAGCACCCAGCGGCAGCTGGGCTGCCTGTGCCAGCTAGCCAGCTCATCCTCAAATCAACCAGCCAAGCTTAGCACCCTCCACCAAGTCACAAAGGTGAGGAAGGGAGGGTGCTAAGGAGTTCTGAGAGTTCTCCTTGGCCACTGGACAAGGTGTTTGTAACTTAGTCAATGAGACTAAACATCTAGCGGTGACCACCAGGGTCATGGCTAGGAATTTGAAATTGCAAAGAAGCAGCCAATCCTCAAGCTCAGATGACAAATGTAAAGGCAAGAAGTTGGGGAGAGTAGGCAGGCTGAGTTGCTCTATACCCCATCTTGCCAAGGGAAATGGAATAACCTAGGAACAGTTGATCCCACTAAGACAAGGCTAGATATCTCATGCCAGGCACTCTTCTAAGTGCTTTCCATATATCAAATCATTTCATCCTCAAAGAAACTACTATGGTATGAGTGTGTCCTCAAGTACTGACTGTTGGAAACTTGGTTTCAGTGCATTAGTGTTGGGAAGTAGAAGTCTAGGAGGTCATTGTGTCATGAGGGCTCTGCCTTTGTGAATGCATTAATCCATTCTTGGGTTAAGGGGCTCTAATGGATTAGAAATGTCAAGCTTTCTTTGGCATGCTTGCTCTGTCTTTCCATGCAATGGCCTCCAACCATGTTATAATGCAGCAAGATGCAGAGGCTGGTCATGAGCCTACCGAACCATGAGATAAATAAATTTCCTTCCTTACTAAGTAAGTTACTTGGTCTCAGATATTCAGTCATATATAGCAACAGAAAATGGACTAAGATAGCAAACCTAAAAGGACATACACTGGACACAAAAACAAAGACCCAGAGATGCTAAATGACTTGTTCAAGCTACATGTGAGAAAAACTGTCCTTTCTATCAGATTGCATTGCTTCAAAGTTCTTGCTTTGGCCTGGTGTCTTAGCTCTTGTTAAAGAAGAGAGGAACTGCCTTGGGATAAGAAAGGATTTTTGAAATGTAAAGTTTCATCTTAAACTGGTTTCTGTTCAAGAAGGAATTACAACATACCCCAGGCTGTTCAAGAAATAGCAAAGGGTATAGTTTGAGATAACGTGTGTTCTATTCATCTTATTTCAAAAGTCGCCTTATGTAAATATATTTTACCATATTCAAACTAGCCAATCAGGAGCAGATTGTGAGCCCTAGCTCAACCAATTGGAGCAGAGGAGCAGGGCCTGCTGTGTTAGGAATAAATATTGAGGCAGCTTGCCTGGGCTGTGTGCTTCCTTGCCAAATTTTTGGCTGATGGTGCACCCCTTTTCTCAGAAGTAAACTTTGCTTTACTAAGATAATTCTTTATTTTCATGTCTATCATGGCAACTCCAATGGTTCTTGGAGAGTATACTTACAACATTACACAAATAGCAAGTGCTGGGTCTAAGATTAAACCCAACCAGCATGATTATTTCAGTGCACTGAGGTTCTAGTCAATGAACAACTGGCTTCCCAGTGTGAGGGAGGGGCTGTTGCATATGCCAATTTCCACGGTGGAACTACATCATGATGGCCCATTACAGGCTATCAATATGACATCACTGAGCACAGATCTAGGAAGAACACAGAGATGGACATTCATACCCAATCCTACAGAAATTCCACCAGGCAGACACAATGGACACAATTTCAAGAGCACGGATAGTTGCACAATGTAGTGAATAATTAGGGAGTAATGAGTTTGTATCATCACTTTGATGTACTTATCTTTGTTTTTAAAACAGTTTATTTGTAAATCATAGAATTTCATTTTAATGACTTCAATAGTTCCAAAATGTGCTAAATATTTAAAAATTGGCTCTCACAAGCTGGCGTGTGCTGAGTCAAGCACACCAGTCATCAGTTATGACATTACACAAGGTGGCAGGGTAGAAGAGAGCACCACTGCTATCTTGAGACGTTTGAAGGAATTGTACTTGGAAGCCGAATGAGTCTAACATATGTGAAAGACCAGATTCAGGATCATTTTGAGGGGAAACCTTAAAAAAGAGAAACCCATCTAAAGATAGAACTGATCTCCTAGGTAACTAGTGAGCTCGCCATCATCAGAGAAATTCAAGCAAAGACTAGACAACTCCATAACAACTGGAAAGAATGCAAGTTCCAGGTACACTGTCAAATTAGGAAAGGTGTTTTCCAAACTAACATTTCAGGGCTGGGGATATGGCCTAGTGGCAAGAGTGCCTGCCTCATATACATGAGGCCCTGGGTTCAATTCCCCAGCACCACATATATAGAAAATGGCCAGAAGGGGCACTGTGGCTCAAGTGGCAGAGTGCTAGCCTTGAGCAAAAAGAAGCCAGGGACAGTGCTCAGGTCCTGAGTCCCCAAGCCCCAGGACTGGCCAAAAAACAAAAACAAAAACAAACTAACATTTCATATGGAATCAGAAAATCAATTTGGTGATCTGCATTTTTACCTGAATTAGAACAAAAATATAAGCATGTTAATGTGATTGAGTGATAAAACTTTGGTAAGACATAGACAGATATGTATATATATATATATATATATGAATATGTGTATACATGAATTTGTGTATATATTAATAAGGCTATCCATGCATATTGGGTTATGATATAAGATACATTTTCAAAATGTTTAAGAAATTTTTATATCAATAGTAAGGTCCCTTCTAACCTTAAGAGTCATGATTTCATAATATCTCATTAGGCACATCTGACTCCCCCAGAGAATATGAACAGGACTTGATCCATGTGCTAATGGCTCACACCTACAATCCTAGGTATTCAAGAGACTGAGAGGGAGGATAGCAATTCAAAGCCAGCTGGCAGAAAACTCTGACTCTTCTCCAATTACCCACCAAAAAGCCAAATGCAGAAGTGTGGTACTGGTGGTAGAGCACCAGCCTTGAGTGAAAAAGCCAAGAAAGAGCATAACATTCTCAAACTCCAGTACTATCACCAAAAGAAAAAAGAAAGAAAGAGAGAGATAGAGTACTGGTCACTATACACATCTCCAACCTCCAGCGCTGCAGCTGGCTCACCAACTCTCCATAAAAATATGTGTCGCAAAGGAGACAATGGTAAATATGAACACAGGCAATATTTTCACTCCAACGGTGGGAGCTTGCCCATGTTCAGCTCACTCAGGAATAACTAAGCCCCAGAGATGCTTTTCACATCCTGTGTCCCTAGACTATTCCTTCAGATGTCAGCAAGTGTAGGGCTGAGGCCAGGGTGAACAAAATGAGCTCCGTGTAAGGACCAGACTACATGGTAGGATGAGGAGTAGATAGCAGGAAAACAAGCAAACAAAGAAGATTAACAAAATCCACGTGTGGAATGTTTGCTAGGGGCTCTTGAGAGAGAAATCCCTGGGAAACTACTCTTACAGGAAGCCAGGAGTTAACAACAGAACTAAGGTAAGGGGCAGGAGAGGGTGGCCAGATGGGAGAAATGCAACATAGAGAGCAGATGGGAGAAAAGAGGGAGAAGAAAAGAGTGGGCAAAATGGCAGGTGTTGTTCTGTCAAAAAGTCATATGAAAAGCCACATGGAAGCAAAATACAACATCATCCAGGATTTAGACACTTGTAATTCTTTCATTTCTTCTGTCATTGAATTCTAACTTTCATACGAACTAGGACTTGTTGTCTGGTCTGTCCCTGGCACCTCTCCAGAAAGCAATAAATATTTGTTCATACAACAGAAAAATGAGCTTATTAACATGAGATCTGTTATAAAGGGAGTCCCATTGCCTGAATGAAATTGGAACTGCCTTTCATTTTGAAATCACTGACAGATTATAGCCCCTAATAACACTGGCGCCGGAACAAAGACTAGAATCCATTTATTCAACATGCCACAAATATTTTTGGGACCCAACTCTACCCCAGTTGTTGTTCTAAGTAGCCAAGTATAACTAGCCAAGTCAAGGCCTTCGTGGGATAGTCATGAGCTCCTTTATTCCTGAATAGGATTCGCGAAACTGAATGCAGCAAGCAAGTCTGCCAAGTACAAAGAACACACATCTCCCAACTGATTTCCAAATCTGATTGTAAAACATTCAGGGCAAAAGGGAAATGTATTTCACATTTTTTTCCATTCCCAGCTCTCCCACCTATTGCTATCAAAGTGCTGAATAATGCAGGACACTCTGGCCATCAGCACTAAAGATCAGCTCAGGATAACCTACAAGAAGGGACACGCACACACATACACACACACACACACACACACACACACACACACACACACACACACACACACACACCATGCCCAAGGAAAGAAATTCTCAAGCCAGATACTGTTGGCTCACACCTGTAATCCTAGCTACTCAGGAGGCTGAGATCTAAGTATCTCATTTCAACACCAACCCCAGGCAAGAAAGTCCATGAGACTCTTATCTCCAATTAACCACCAAAAAAGCCACAAGTGAAGCCTTGACTAAGTGCTAACCTTGAGCACAAAAGCTAAGAAACAGCACCTAGGCCCTGAGTTCAAATCACAGTACTTGCACAAAAAGAAGGAAGGAAGGGTGAGAGGAAGGGAGGGAGGGAGGGATAGAGGGAGGGTAGGGAGGGAAGGAGGGAGGGAGGAAGAGAGGAAGGAAGGAAGGAAGGAAGGAAGGAAGGAAGGAAGGAAGGAAGGAAGGAAGGAAGGAAGGATGGAAAGAAGGAAGGGATATTGAAGAGGTGACTGTCTTATCTGGGGAGCCGAGATGAGAATGTCTAATGGTGGAGTTGAGGAAGGGAGGGGTGGAAAGGGAAGGGTGGGAGGGACAGAGGGGGGAGTGAGGGAGAGAGGGAGGGAGGAAGGGAGGGAGGGAGGGAGGGAGGGAGGGAGGGAGGGAGGGAGGGAAAGGGAAAGGAAGGGTGAGAGGGAGGGAGAGCCAGGGCGGGAGGGAGGGGGAAAGGGAGGAAGGAAAGAAGGAAGGAAGGAGGAAAGGAAATGAATGAAAAGAAAGGAAAAGAGGAAGGAAGAGGAGGAGTAGGAAACTGAGAGGAGGAAAAGAGGGGAAGGAGAGGGGAAGGAGAGGGGAAGGGAGGAGAAGGGAAGGGATTTAGAAGCCACCTCAGAGCTATCCTCTGCAGGGAGAGCAAGCAGAGCACACTGCAAGATGAAGGCAGACCTGGAAGTCAGAGATGCCAGCTCTAGGTTCTTCACTTTGTTTCTTACTAGCTGGGAAAGTTCCTGAAGTCCTCTTCCTGTGACACAGATTCCACAACCTACCCTCCAGGAGCAGCTGCGGCCTAGCAGGCATAATACACCATGGTTGATGTGGATATGGGCAATAAGGTGGCCGTATATTCTTCATACCTAGCCTCACCATGCTGGAGACATCTTCCTGGGAGAGTTACTGGCACCTCCTGTCCCAGACAGGCTGGCTCAGTGACAGAGTCAGGCTCTTCTCTCCCCTCTGCCACTTTACCTGCTTTTCCTTAAAAAGAAATTCCTTTATGGTGCTGAGCATTTACCCTCTCTTATTCCCTCTCCCATATTCTTTTATCTTCTTAGACCTTCCCTTTTCCTCTTTCCTCAGATACATAAGACTATTCTCCATCTTACTCCATACCTCAAATTCGAGACACAAGTGAAGGCATTTAAAAAAGAAAAGAAGGGAAACAGGAGGAGTGGCCATGTTCCAGTCCACTGGGAGGCTGAGAACAACAGGATTGTGATTTGAGGCCAGTCTAGCAGAAAAGATCACAAAGCCCTTCTCGATCCACTAAGAGCCGTGGTACACACCTGCCATCTTAACGACATAGAACTCTGAAATCAGGAGGATCGTGATTTCAGGCCAGCCCACCCAGGCCAGAAAAAAAAAAGTCAAGACTTCTCTCAATGAAAGTAGCTGGTATGAACCTGACATCCAACTATAAGAAACCTAAAGTAGGTGGTCTAGGCACATGCCTAGGCAGGATGTGGGAGTCTATTCAAAAATAGCCAGCACAAAGCTCAGCAGTAGAGTGCTTACCTAGCAAGCACAACACCATGAGTTCAAACTCCAATATCATAAGAAAAAAAATTAAGAACTGTCCAGTTTCAGTAAGGTTTTTACATATGCTGCCTAGTTATACTAAAATGAAGAGAAAAATATATTATTCAAGATGACCCAGAAACCTTAAGAGACTGAAAACAAGTAGAATTAAGAAGTAGAGGGTGAGCTGGGTGCTGGTGGCTCATGCCTATAATCCTAGCTACTCAGGAGGCTGAGATCTGAGGATCACAGTTCAAAGCCAGCCTGGGCAGGAAAGGCCATGAGCCTCTTATCTCTAATTACCAACTAAAAACCTTATGTGGATCTGTGGCTCAAAGTGATAGAGCTAGCAAAAGAGTTCAGGGACAGAACTCAGACCCCGAATTCAAGCCCCCCACAAGTGACAAGGGGGGGGAGGAGGAGGAGGAGGAGGAGGAGGAGGAGGAGGAGGAGGAGGAGGAGGAGGAGGAGGAGGAGGAGAAGGAGGAGGAGGAGGAGGAGGAGGAAGAGGAGGAAGAGGAGGAGGAGGAGGAGGAGGAGGAGGAGAAGGAAGGAAGGAAGGAAGGAAGGAAGGAAGGAAGGAAGGAAGGAAGGAAGGAAGGAAGGAAGGGAAGAAGAAGAAGAAGAAGAAGAGAAGAAGAAGAAGAAGAAGAAGAAGAAGAAGAAGAAGAAGAAGAAGAAGAAGAAGAAGAAGAAGAAGAAGAAGAAGAAGAAGAAAGGGGTGGACAACTACATAAAGATAATAAAAAATACTTAAAAATAATAAGAAGTGTGGAGAGCTATACCTCCACTTCCAGTTTGGGATGGGATTTTTACTTATTTATTTATTGCTGGTTAATTGGAGATAAGAGTCTCCTGGACTTTTTTTTGCCCAGACTAACTTTCAACTGTGACCCTCACATCTCAACCTCCCAAGTAACCAGAATTAGGCATGAGTCACCATTGCCCATCAGAAGCGTCTTGTTCTTGCAACTCTTTATCCAAGACTTGATTATCCTAGGTGAACAAACTGGGACGGAAAATTAGCTTCTCTGATCCCCACATCCATTGGTCCTGGCTTGTTCAGTGATGATAGGACCACCTGCTTCTCAACTGATCTCTCCTAGCCTGTCTAAGCCAGCTCAGGCACCCCAAAGCGAAGGCCTGGACTTCAACGTAGCCTTTTCTTGATCCACAGCAACTTTGGCTCCAAGACCTGGCCTGGTGAGGCCATGGAGACTCGGGCTTCTCCTACCATTCCATACTTACATATCATGTGATTCTATAAGAGGTGTTTCAAAGTATGGCCTCTAGGCAAAACTAAGTTTGAAAGCGCCTATACCTCCTTACCATCGCTCCTGAAATCATGAGCTATAGAGAGAGACACACCAGGCAATCCTTCAGACCACCTCAAGTTGCAGGCGATGAGAAAGGCAGAGAGCAATAGGTCTCTCCCCTGTACACGAGTCCACATAATTACATCCTTCCTTCACAGAGCATTAAGTTCACTGAGGGAAAAAAAAAGATTGATCAGTCTTCTTGTTCTTTGCCTGTTTCTAAACCTCTTTGACCTGCCTCAGCTGGAACCTTGGCCCAGCTAGCCCCTGTGGAAAACTATAGAAGTTTGGGGCCTAGCTGACAGCTGGGGTCGAGCCCTGCTTATAAACCATGCTCTTGGCTAGGTTTCAGGCAAATTTCCACCTGAAAACCCGGAGAACTGAAACCTTTAGATTATTCATCTGTCAGCTTCCATCACGTTGACAGAGGAACAGCCCAGGGAGAGGGGTGTCCTGAACTGTGTTCCAGTGCTTAGCTCACACTTACCCTTCTCCTCCCAGAGGCTCCCACTGCTGCTTTTACTCAGTTACATACCTCCTTCTTTTCTTAATTGTTTCTCATCTCCTCTCTTATCAGTCCCTTTTCTGTTGCTATAATGAAATCCCTGAGCCGAGGCGCTTTATGAAGAAAAGTTTATTTAGCTCAGTTTCTTAAGAGTCTGAAATTCCAAGATCAAGCATCCTCATTGATTCAGCCTCTGGTGAGGAGCTAAGGGTGAATTTTATGGGGGAGGAGGGGAATGATCCTACGGTAACACAGAAAGACATAGAGATCCTTAGAACTCTCTTGCAAGTATATCAGAGTCCTCGTGACCCAATTACCTCTTTCCAAGCCCCACTTCTTACAGGTTCCACCCCAGCTCCCAACATAGAATGCAGGGGGCAAGCCACATTGAAGCCCAGTGCCCCCTAGCAATGAATTCTGGAGCAGACTCTTGGGGTTCCAATCCTGATCCAGCACTCACTTGAGTTACCCAGGAAATAGCTCAACTCCCAGCAACTCAATTTCCCTATCTGCAAAATACAGCTGGTACTCTCCCAAAGTTGTTCAAGAGTTAGGAGATATGTCCTAAGCACTTAACAACATGCCAGTCACTATTCTAACTTTACACACATTACCTTGACAGGCACCTAAAGGGGACGAAACAATGTCCAGAATATATGGCGACAACACTGTGAGCTACAGCTACGCCACTATTGTGATTATTAATATTAATGATATCTTTTCAAGGTCCATTTTTCTGTTCTCATCACCACAGGGGCCTAAACAATCCATTTACTCAGCAATCACTCCTGGCATCTCCACTCTTGAGGCCCCCAAACTCAAATAGGGGAGATACCAGGTCACAAGGAGCTTTTCAGATGAGCCAAGTTGCCCCCTTCCCTTTTTTTCTAATCAAAATCAAAGTGTGTTGACTCAGCATGACAATATTGATAACTGCAACTCCAAACAAGTGTAACCAGCACAGGCTGCAGCAATTCATCTTCCCGTGGACACCCCAAACCTGTGAGTGGTATCAGGTGAGACTTCCTCCATCCCCATCCACTACATAGAGCCTCCCTTGGCACCCCAAGTAGAGGAGGAGACAGGGAGGGCAAGGAGAGAAGTATCTGTGAATAGGAAAACCCCAAGGGCAGGCAGGTATAAGCCCAGGAGTGAGAATTCCTGGCCACATCCTCGTGGCCTCAGAGAGTCACCGTGGGTCTGTTTGCTACTCTCTAAAAAATAGGTACAGAATTCTCCCTTCCCTCCCTCCTGGAATATTATGAATATATAAGTCATATATATATATATATATATATATATATATATGTCACTTGTTAGTGTGGAGTAGATGAGCTGAGGACTCACTCCATAGCATTCACCTCTGTGTTCTGTTTGGCCTATGCTCTGTGGCATATTTTTTAAACATAGACCTATAGCTAGCATTAAAAAAAAAAACCACAGGAAATTTCACATTAAAATCTAGATTTCTGTCCTGAAAAAAAAAATCAGAAGATCCAACAGCAACAGTTATCCACACCTGAAAAGCATCTACCCTTCAGCCAGAGTTGGGAGGGAGCTCCAGGTTCACCATCAAAGGCAACATCTCCTCCCCAACCCAAAGTGCAGCAGCCTCCTGTATGCATGTGCACACATGTGAGCACACACACACACATGCACACACGCACACACACATGCACATCTCATTCACATTATCAGCCAAGCCCCTGTGTGCATCTGGATTTGAGACTCCTGGTCCAGTGTTAAGACTACTGGCTTTGAAGACAATCACACACAGATGCTAATTTCAGCCTTGCCACTTATTTGCTGTGACCGTGAGATTACTTTACTCCTCTGAGCACTGGCTTCCTAGTCTATTAAATAAGCATTCGTTTAGGCAACAAATATTTATTGGATGTCTATTCTAGGCCCGCAGTCAGCAAACAAGTAGACAAAGACAGAGACATGAGCTAAACAAGTAGAAGGATAAACAGGAGACCATTTCTGATTTTGATCATACTCTGTAAGAAATGAAACATGGCATGGTTCTAGAAAGTGGCTGCTGGTGGCTGGTTGGTGGCGATAGAGCTGAGTTCTTGGGGATATTCCAGGACTGAAAATACAGGATGTAAATGCCATGCCAAATGCCTGGTAAGGACAGACACAGCCGTGAATATCATCACAGACTACATTGGGTCCTGTTAGGAGACTAAGGATAGAGGGAGAGCCTGGGAGAGGCAGCTCCCAGGAGCAGGTGGGACCCAGGCCTCCCCACCCCCACCCACCAGCCCCACACTTCAGAGCTGTTTTCAAAGCCTCCAATTATCCCATCTATAAATACAGCCTCTGCACAGTAGAGAGGGTAGAGCCACAGGCAAGAGGATTTAACCCTCTGATGGGCCTCCCCATCTCTCTCCCTGCCAGTTCACTCCTCTCTCCCCTTCCAGCCCCCTTCTTACCCACAGCTCCCTCCTTCTTCCCCCAGCCCCTTCCCACCAGCAGCTGAATCAATGTTTGACTGGCACAAACAGCCGCCCCACTGCAATCTGGAAGGATTTCAGGGGAGGCAGTGGATAAAAATCTATTACTGGCTGGTATTTATTCTACAGGCCTGTAGGGTTTGGTGTCAGCTTTCATGTCAGCCCAGTGCTGGGTCACAGAGGAGCTGAGCTTCGAAAGCCTGTCCACCCGGGCATGTGTGTCTCTAGTCTCCTCTCCCTGGGTGCTATGGCCCAGGATTCAGTTACTTTTACTCATACAAAAATCCAATTAGAAAACAAAAACAAAAACACTACCTAGACCACCATTCTCCCTGGCTCCCAGCTCTGGGGCCTTCTCTTGGTTTCTCGAACATCAGGGCTGCCTTCCTGGTGTTTGAACTTGGAACCTGAGTACTGTCCTTGCGCTTCTTTTGCTCAAGGCTAGCACTCCACCCTTGAGCCGCAGAACCACTTCTGGGTTTTTTTCTGAATAGTTTGTTGGATATATGAGTTTCACAGACTTTCCTGTCCTGGCTGGCTTCAGACTACCATCCTCAGATGTCAGCCCCCTGAGTAGCTAGGATTATAGGGCTAGTATCTGGCTCAAGACATTTTTGTTCCCATCGTCAGGAAAAGCCCCTCATTTGCTATTTGGGGAAGTGCCCTGGTACCCCCAACTTTAGCAAATCACACACATACACACACACACACACACATACACACACAGAGAGTGATGTGTAGTATAGCTGACGAGAGTTTGGGCTGTGTCTCTTTCCCTCATATACTGTCCCATAAGTGGCTGTGATACTCACTATTGTATCCCTACACCAAGCACAGTGCCTGGCACATGCCTTAGAATTCAGTAAATATCGGTGAATGAATGGGCATGCAAGTAAACTGAGGTGTATGCAAATGAGTCTATGAATATGCGCAGTCATGTATTTGTACGAGGAGATATCCTGAACTATTGCATGAGTATGTGGGGTCCAGGTGGTACCTGCCTTGCTGGATGCTGGGGAGCCCCTTTCCCTGTATCTGGCACATGCCTTGTGCTCAGTGAATACTTGGATGAAGGAATATTTTTGACATGAAGGCGCTCCATTATTTGGAAGTCCAATGAGGGGCTATCAACATTTGAGCACAGTTCACAAACTTCTTTTCCAGCAAAACTACCATAATAAACATTACAAAGCAAGCTGTAAAGTTGGCATTAAAAAGGAAACTTACCCAATTAATTTGAACCATTGGTAAGGAGGAAATCAATAGCAGGTGAGTTATGATCTGCATGTACAATGTGGGTCCCTGGCAGTAAATGGCACAGTAGACAGAGACAGAGGGCTTTGTAGACCAGAATACTTAGGAAGATTTCCTAGTCAAAGTAGGCTAGACGTGCACCACACCTGTCTAAGGGAAAGGAGTTGAGGACCCACATAATTCATTTAGTCCCCCAAAAATCCTTCTCTTCCTTTTTTAAATTTGTCTGTACTAGGGTTTGAACTCAGACCCACACACTGACTCAGCAGGTGCACTTGAAACCTACTTCCAGTCCTTTATGCTTTCTTTTTTTGGGGGGTAGGGTCCAAAAATTCTGCCCACCAAGTAGGAGGCCCTGAGTTCAAACCCAAGTAACCCAGCAAAAGTGAATAAATAAAATAAATATATAAACAAAACCTTTAACATAAAAGGGTTCCCTGCTCCAGGTAGCAGGGTACACATGAACAGTTTCCTCATCATAGGGTTTGTAAGAGCTTGTTAATGTGATAACAGGGACACAGAGTGTAGTGTGATAAGGAAGGAATAACACCTCTCTCGACTGTGCTTATAGGACTCCATTTCCGGAATTAGGCCATTCCCAGCCCTCCAGAGGCATTCAAGCCACTACATCGGCTTCTCAAGCAACATCAGTGCTCTCTGGGAAAGTGCAGACTTGAAAAGAAGAAACTCAACAGTCCTCAAGTCAGAAGAGTCAACCTCAGATCTTCAGAACAACCTCCCCTGCAAACCTCCTGACCTAGCGTCTTTAACTGCACTCTGTGCTTATCAGCTTTACATCTCTGTAACAACATGCCTTTCAAAGAGGAAAAGTGTAATTTGGCTCATGGTTTCTGAGCTTCAGTCTTAGGCTCAGGTGTCCCTGTTGCTTCTGGGTCTATAGCAGAGAATTATTTCATGATGGGAGCAGTAGAAGCTACTCACCTCAGAGCAGCTAGAAAACAAAGAGAGAAAAAGAGGAGGCCCAATATCTCCTTCAGGGGCACACCAACAATGTCCTCATTTCTTTCCTCCTAAAGGTTCCACCACCTCTTGGTGGCAGCTGAGCCACACATAGATCTTTGGGGGACATTTCAAATTCAAATGGTAGCACTCTCTGTTTTTTCAGTACTCGAGTTTGAACTCAGGGCCTTGCACTTGTTAGAAAAAAAACTCTACCACCTGAGTTGCACCCTCACCCCTTTTTGCTACCATTATTATTTTTTTAGATAGAGGCATACACTTTTCCCCCCACTCCTCCTTCCAACCACCTCCAGCATAGCTGGAGGCATGAACCACTGTCTCAACTAACTATAGCCTCTCTCTTACAGTGACATTATTGAAGAGCTTCTGATGTTCCAGACCCAAGCAAAGTCTCAGTATCTGTTCTCCACATCTGCTCCAGCCTCCTCCTGCCCTCCTATGTTTTCATGACCATCTCATGTTGCTTCCCCTTAGACAGATTTTCCAGTTTTACACACACACATACACACACACACACACACACACACACACGTCCCAATCCCTCTGCTGTTCCACATCCTTGGTCATGGTCACCTCTACCCAGTCCTTGCCTCCAAGGATCCCAGGGAGAAAGCAGGCATCATCCTCTCTCCCAGCTGTGTTAAATGCTGGCAATCTCAGTATTGCCTAGCCTCCAGCTGTGCCACTCCAATCTCTGCCACTATGTTGATGTGGACTTCTCTGTATCTCCAAACTCCTTTTACCTCTCTCTTATAGTGATATACACACTTGTATTTAAGGATGAGCTGGATAATCTAGAAGAAACACTCCTACTAAGACCCTTAACCTATCACATCTTTTGTCACAAAAGGTAATTCTTCCCTGTCATAAAAAATAATAATCGCACATTCAAGGATTGGTATTTGGCTATTCAGTCCAGCGCAGTGTAAGTTTTTATGCTCTATGTAGAGTGGTACTGACACTTAAAGGTAAATATGTGACAGAGTAACAATGTAAAACTATGCAAGAATTTCACAATGCTATCAATCAACCTGATCTAATTGGTTTCTATTGGGAAAGCTACTCAACAATAGCAAAAGGCACATTCATTGTGAGCTCCTATGGTACCAAATAGACTATTCGTGGCCAAGACATAAATCTTATTATGATTAAGAAGATATTCATTAGTCACTATAGAATCAAAAACACGTATTAGTAACAACATGAACGAAAATGAACACACAATATGACTAAAGAAGGGTTTCGAAGTAAATTTACATTAAATATTTGCAGGGTGGGGCTGGGAATAGGGCCTAGTGGCAAGAGTTCTTGCCTTGTATACATGAAGCCCTGGGTTCAATTCCTCAGCACTACATATGTAGAAAATGGCCAGAAGTGGCACTGTGGCTTAAGTAGCAGAATGCTAGCCTTGCGCAAAAGAAGCCAGGGACAGTGCTCAGGGCCTGGACTGGCAAAAAAAAAAAGAAAGAAAAATTACAGGGTATTTTCTGAGAAATATGTCCTTAGGCAAGTTCATCATCATGCAAACATCTTGGAGTAGTCTTGCACAAACTAAGATGGCTATGATCTCAGTGACAGAATCTAATGGGTCTTCCATTGTGTATGCATTTCATCACTGATCAAAACTTTGTTACATGGCACATGACCCTATATTACAAAACAAGGAAAGTTTTGAAGTTCATTTCACTTAGCATCATCTTATGTGATCATATGTACATAGCTATTCAGCTATTGTAATCATCTGTTAGGACTATCCTAGACATATACTAATTATTACCAATGAGAGAAACCATAGAGTCTATTTTTCTTCTCCAGTTAATCACAGAAAAAGCTGGAAGTAGTGCTGTGGCTCAAGTGGTAGAGTGCTAGCCTTGAGCAAAAGAGGTCAGGGATAGTGCACATGCATAGTACTGGAAAAAAAATAATAATAATAATTCAACCTAACCAAAAACTGGTTCTTTGAAAAGATTTTTAAAAAAAGTAATAAACCTCTAGAAACATACAACAGGGAGACTAAAGACCCACCTCCCTAAATGCCAGTATCAGGTTGATAAGAAAGGACATTAAAACAGATCCTCTAGATATTTTAAAGACATATTATGAACAACATTATCCTGATAATGTCATGAGCTTAGCTTAAATAGAAAAAAATACCTTGAGAGATACAAATTACTGAAGTTTACTCAAGAAGAAAGGAATAACCTCCACAGCCCTATATTTATTTAAGACCTTGAACTTTGTTCTTTTTTTCTAAGGAGATTAAATTTAATTATACAACTAATAAAATTAAATTTAACTTTAAACGCTTCCCACAAAGCAAACTCTAGTCACAAAGGGTCACAATAGTGAGAAGTTTATCAAATATTTAAGGAAAAAATGGTGCCAATTTCATATATAATATTCCAGAAAAGAATAAGGAATAGAATATTTTTATCTTACTCTAAGAGACTAGCATCACTCTGATGGAAAAAAATTATAGAAAAAGAAAGCAATAACCAATATCCTTCTTAAACACAGATGCACTAACGTATGAAACTGTAACCTCTCTGTACATCAGTTTGATAATAAAAATTTGAAAGAAAAAAAAACACAGATGCAGAAATATTTAACAGTTCCAGCAAATTGAATCAAGCACTGTATGCTCAAGTCAAATTCATTCTAGGAATGCCAAGATGGTTTAACATTAAAAATAATAATAAGCAATCTAACTTGTCATATTAACAGACTGAAAATATATTGATATTCATCTCAATAGATAGAGGGGAAAAATCATTCAACAAAATTCAACAGCTATTCTTTTTTTTCTAGATTTGAGACTGGAACTCAAACTTGGCACCTTTTGCTCCAACCCCTCAACAGCTATTCCTTAAGAACAATTAAACTCAATACTATGTACAGGGGTATCTATGTTCTTCCTATCTCCAGTGACTACCCGCACTGGTGCCCAGGCAGAGATCACCCAGCTCCGAAGCCCTATCCTGGTATCTGCTTTCCTACATCCACTCTGGCTTCCCTAAAATGGTCTCTGGTTTTCCTAACGCATCTACCATCACAGGTTACTATGCCTGTGAAGAAAGGTGAACTGGGATGACACTGGAGTTAGGAGAGACTCTTACCAGTTGTCCTGAATTGGGGTGAGAGAGTCACAGCTTGTATCCTGCCCTCCATCTACCACTTACATGTAAGCCACCTTGGCCAGTGGGTGAGGCCTGAATATAGCCATCCCAGCCACTGAGGCCCTCAACCAAGACATTCCCAGTGGATGGCGCTTCTGTGATTCTGCATTCCTAGAGGAGGAGTCTCCACGCTACTTCACAACATCCCTCCCATGCAAATTTCCTGTGCTCAAGGCCTGGCTTTAGTTGTTATTCTGAAAATAACTGGATAAAAATTGTTGTGAATGCATTTGCTTGTTGCTTTTGCTTCTAAGGGAGAAACTCCCAGAGTCCATGTGCACATTTTTTGTTTTTTTTAGGAAAGAAAAATAAAAGAAGTAAAGGCAGATTCTCCATGAGAAATGGTCTTTCTAGTCTCTGGAAATATTTGGATGAAGCCTAAGGAATTTTGTTCTCCAATTCTTTCCCAGAGGAGGAGCCCTTTATTTCATCCAGTTCGAATATACTGATGTTTTGGGTCTCCAAAGCCTGAACATCGATCTATGTGGATAGCAATCTGGGCATTCTGGAGCTATTATGTTATGGCTTGAGTATGAAATGTCCCCCTCAGGCTCATGAGCTGAACACTTGGTTCCCAGGTCATGGCACTGCTTTGGGAGGGGGATAAATCTAAGGAATGGGGCCTAGATGGAGGAGGTAGGTCACTGTGACATACCTTTGACGATTATTCCTAGTCTCTGAATCCAGCCCTTCCCTCTCTGCTCTCTTCCTGCCACAAGCTGAGGAGCCTCTGCCCCATATTCCTGCCCCCACCACCACCACAGTTGCAGAATCTACAGAGCCAAGGGCTATGGGTTGAAAACTTGAGCCAAAATAATGTTTTGCTACCTACCTCCAGTCTTGTCAAACATTGTGTCGCAGTGATAGAAAGCTAACACAACTCCCGCAGGGAGTTTTGTGTGCAGAATAGAGCAAGGCTTCCTTGATGCCTTGATAGATGACACTGTGCAAAAGGAAATGTAATTACTACCTGACATATGCAAAGATAACTCCACTGTATTAGCACCTCTAAAACAACAATAAAGTAAATTAGAAAATAAATAAAGCAGAAAGAGTTGAGGACCTGGCTCAAGCAGTACAGCACCTATCCTAGCAACTGCAAGGCTCTGAGTTCAAACCCCATTACCACCAACATAATTTATTTTTTACCTTTTATTTAAAAATTTGGAATGCTTCATGATTTTAGGAGTCATTCTTCTGCAGACACCATGTTAATCCTTCTCTGCATTGTTCCGATTTTATTATATGTGCTGCCAAAGCAAGCACCCAAAAGAATCTTTTTAAAGCATTGTCCTTGGCCTTAGACTAACTTAAGGTTAAATGTCAACTTTACCACTTATCACTCACAGACATTCAGCAACTTAATTTTGCATGCCTCATTTTTCTCATCTGTAAACTGTGACTATTACCTAATTCATTCAGTGGTAGTGGGAATTAAATTGGATAACGTATTTATGTCTTAACCAACCAAGGTGCTTAATAACATCTACTTTCTTCCCCTCCCACTTTCAGATTATATTGATTGCCCTACACCATACTAAGAGTTACTGGGATCCAACATATGACTTTTGTCAAAGTACGTATAATCTCTAAGTTCCAACAAGGCAGGGGCTAAATCGATTTTATTCACCAATTACACCCACCATTTAGTACAATGTTTAGCACATATAAGTACCCATAAATATTTGTTGATTGAATAATGGAATGATTTGTGAAAACCTGAATCTTATCCCCTTAGAATTATAGCACTGAAGAAACCCTGGAAGAGCATCTACTTCAGGAGTAGTAAATCATTCACTTGTATACCTGCTCCAAGGAATATACCTAGAGTAATGCTCCAAAGGATCTGAGAACACCCTTGTCCTTACCAGTTGAGCGTGCAGGGTTCAATTAGCAATATCTGGCAATGATGCAAAAGGAAACCAAGCATCACTAGTGTCTACACTTACTGTTTTTGTCCCAGTGTACAAATTGTACACCATTGTACAGATAGGAAAATAGGAAATCAAACATCACACAGCAGCTCAGCCGACACAATTCTGGGTGTGAAATGTCAGCAAACACAAGACTGGCAGAGGCCTGGTTTGGAAGATAATGGCAGCAAGTTGGAAACAGAAGCCCAGACACACTCCAAGCATCCTTTCCTTCCAGCTACTGCTACTGGATAAACATTTCTCTCATCCCCTATTAGCCCTGTATATATGCAGTAATCCTGAAAAAATGCTGGTAAATCACACACTGACCGAGAAATTTCCATTAGTCCCAGAGACTACATTCACCCTTTAACTCCCTCCTAACCACATCGTTTCTTTTTGAGTCATTTCCACACTGTATCCATCCCCCTCCCACCCCTTATTCTGTATGTGACTGCCCCCACCTCCTTTCTGGAGCCTCCCCTTTTCTCAGTCACAGCCCTCCTTGGACATAGATCTGCCTTGGCTCTCACTAGATCACTGCTTAGAAAAAAATAGAGAGAGGAGAGTAGCAAATTCAGCATTCTAGTAACCCTTCTACAGGAAAGGATGGACACTCATTAGCTTAAGTAAATCCCTGCACCTTGATTAGCTGTCTGACATCGACGAAGAAATGAGAATGGGTTCCCTCACTCATCCTGGAGCTCTGCACATGACTTGTGATTCAAGTAAACCACCATCCTTGGTCTCCATTCTGCCCTCCAAATCCCACAGAAAATGTCTGAGGTCTAGGCTCTTCTCCACCTCATTCTTCAATTGCTTCAGACTATGGCTTATCAAGCCAAAGGAACACACACAACTTTTCTCTGGTCCAATTACCTTCATTTTAGACACAAGGAACCTGGACCCTGGGGACCCTGGGGGCAGGAAACTTTCCCACCATCACATAAGCACAGAACACCTGCCCTAAGTCCTTTCCTTTAGAAAATATTGCTCATAAGAAGGTTAATATGGGCGGTGGTTTGCTCACTGAGGAACACATTTCTGTCCCCTTCAGCAGTCATCAAAATTTGGAACAGCCCCATCACCCTCCCAGGAAGACCTCACTAGCTTTCGAATTCTCCCTTGCCAGCCCCAGTTTTTTCAAGAAGCAGCAAGGGTTAAGGATGCCAAAGAAACAAGTATTCCCTTCCTGCCTAAAGGTTAAGGCCTAGGTTGAATGGGATAACTCACATAAGAAAGAGCCAGCATTATCTTGTGGAACGAAGTTATAAATAGAGAAGCACATCTTCCTTAAGGGAGCCCCAGATACACCTGGGCTAAGCATTAAGTGCACCATGTATGAACCCACATGGGTGCTTAAAACATATCATTGCTAAGGTAAAATCACTACCATTCCATGGTCTACCTCTTCCAATAAGTTTTTACCCAGAAAGAAGATAAAAGGAAGAGTATGTGAGAAATAACATAATCTAAATGCATTGTATACATTACCCAATGATTCGTTCAATAAGCAGCATTATTTACTGAGTATCAATATATGTTTGGAATTGGATGAAGTAATGAGGGTAGAAAGATCATAAGATATCTTCCAGAGTTAGGCTTAAGACTATTGTAGTAAGACTTTCATATCAACAGAAAGGAAAAAATTAAACACATTGTAAGGCAAGTATTATTATGAATACAATTTACAGATTAGGAAATTGAGGTTTCAGAAAGCTACACACCTCACCCAAAGGAGGAAGTTACTTGGTGGTGGAGGCTGAGATTTGCCTGTGGCGTGGCTCCACAGTCCATACATTTCCACCAAAACAGTGTTTTCCAAACTAAGTTGTTGCTCCATGTTCTACAAAATGTTTCCCATGGTCAATTAAGTTTGAGAACACAGTACACTACTTTTTCCTCTAGGAAATTCTAAACCTCTCTATGAATAATAAAAGCTCTAAGAAGTCTTGCAGAAAGATACTCATTTAACCCAGTAGTATACTGGACAAACTACCATGAAAACATTTTTCTGAACCTGTTTTTGAAAGAATACTTACTAACAAAGAGGGAATAATAGCACAGGGAGTAAGGACTATTATTTTGAAAACTCACCTTTATACCTGCTGACACTCTCAAGGTAAACAAAGATAGCCATCATACTCCTATAAAGATATTTAACATGTGGACAACACCAAGTAGGTGAATAACCCACAAAGCTTAATGCAAGGAATATAGCCTGAAGAGCATTAGGACAAAGATGTGTCTTGGATCCAGACTTCTGGATTCTACTCCAAATTCTATTCTCAAAACACCTCCAAATTTTCTGGGTAATTCTTTTAGTCATATGAAGCCAAAGATGGAGCAAGAAGAAAGGAGAACAATGCCTGACAATACACACGAACTGTAGGAAGAGAAGTGCAATGGAAGTAGTTTGGAAAGTTCCTTGGAGAGAAGGAAAGAGACCAAGATTATCCTAGCATTACACTCTTGGCTTCCAATAACCACTGTTGGTCATGAAATACTCCTGAATTCGTGTCATAAGGAAGTGATCATTTTTTATCAATTTCCCTGTCATGATTTCTAAAACATAACACTGTTAACATTTTGTGCCAGCCAAGTCTTTAGAACAGAGAGAAGTCCTGTGCTTTAATGACCTGACAAAATATCTATACCCTCTACTGTAAGCTGGTATTGGATGCCAATAGCACTCCTGCCCAGCTATAGCAACCAAAAATGCCTGAGCACATCTCCAATGTCTCTTGGGGGTGGGGTGGGAGTGGAGAGTAAGAGGCTGAATTGCTCCCAATTTCAGACTATTGCCTTGCATGGTTCTTTGGTACCTATTACTGTTAGAGATGGATGTTCAGGGTGTTCCAAAGGTTCTCCTAGATGGTGATGGATCTATAAGACGGATCTATAAGGCCTCACAGAAGGTCCTCTGGTCATGGTGGATGCACTGTGGGAAGGATTTGAGGAGCTGAGGCTCTTCCTCTTTTTTCTGCTTCCTAGTTCACGAGGTAGTAGTTGGTTCTGCCACACACTTCCTCTGCCATGATGTGCTGCTTCACCAGAGGCCCACCACAAGGGGGACACTCAATCAAATAGGAACTTCTGCAACTGTGACCTACATAAACCTTCTCTTGTAAGTTAACCACCTTGGGTATTTCCTTATAAGCATGGAAAGCTGAGTAGCTACTACACGCTTGAAAAGATTAACCTAGAAAACAAAGACAGCCTCTCCTGAATATCATACTTTGCACTCCTTTCCAACACAAAGGATTCCTTGTGACATCTTCCAGCCAACATAAGTCAGCTGTGGCTGGTCCCCTGTGTGACTAGTCCATTGGACACTCTTGTTCCAGTGTTGTACATGATAGGCTTCAAATAAGCACTATAGTGTCATTTATTCTGGGCTGCCCTGTAATTCATTTTGAGTGAATAAGCACTCACAGAGCATGTGTAGGGTACCAGACACCCTGCTTGTACAATGTGCCATGTCGCATTGACAAGTAGACCCACAGATTCTGGTCATACCCAGCTGCTCGCCTACAGCAGAGCCTCTTGCAATCCCTGAGGGTGACAGCAAACCTCTAATCCTCCTTCTGCATCTATCATGTGGCTGAGCACATGGTAACTGGCCTTTGAAGAAACTGTACTGAACTGAACTCAGGAAGTAGAATGGGATCACACTGGAAGAACCAAAAATCTTCTAGGAGATACTTCTCCATCAAGACAACTGACATGCTGTGACACTCTGAAATGATGGTATAAATAATAAATAAATAAGTAGGAGCTGTCTGGATTTGGGAGATAAGAAGAAAACAAAGGGATAAAAGACGAACCAATGCAACAGCAATACTTACAAGACAATATGCTGTAAACCAACTGTACAACTCAGGGAGGGAAGGGGGTGGAAGGGGGAAAGTGGGAGGAAAATGAGGGAGGAGGTAGCAAGTTTGAAATGTACTCACTGCCTTTCATATGAAACTGCAACCTCTCTGTGCATCACTTTGACAATAAATAAATTAATTAATATAAAGCGATCCTATATAAGTTACCCTACCTTTCCTTATTATTAATTTTGCTTCATAAAATCCTGAAGTCTACAATAGGGAAATACTGTTCTAATAGGGAAACTAAAGAAAAAGAAAAGGAGGGGGAGCAAAAAAAAAGACCACATTAAAACAATTAGGAAGTAATGAAGACTGCAAAAATAACTATTGAACGCAATAGGCAAGGGAATACTTGGAAAATGTGAACACAGGCAAAATCGGCAAATTGCAAGTCTGCATCACCGAGTCGTTGGGGAAATCTACCAAAGCACTCACATTTAGAAAAATAAGAAAGAAATACCAGAGGACTGAGAGAAGGCAGGTGGAGATATTTACCTTCCTACTTCCTAAGTGCCATGGTTGAAGAAGACTGACTTCATTCCCTGCACAGAAAAAAATACATAGAGCCACAGGACCACAGGAAACAGAGCAGAGACACTGCTACCAGTGTGTTAGGGGACAGAAGACACAGGTATCAAAGCTCAGAGGTGTTCTATCACAAGTAAAAAAAAAAAAGTAACAGGTGAAGACGGGCATGGTGGCCCATACCTGTAATCACAGCAATCAGGAGGCTGAGGCAAAAAAAAGTTCAAAGCCAGCCTAAGCTACAAAGGGAAATCCTATCTCCAAAAGACAAACCATTTAAAAAAAAAAAGTAAGAGAAGTTAAAATTATTATTGTTGCTATTATACAAGAGGCCCAGGTCAAAGACGGCTGCCCCTGAGCCCCACGGGCTGCTGTTTTCTTCTCTTTGGACTTAAAGTAGTGTCTCATATAACATTATATGCAAGCCTTAAGAACAAACAAGACTGAGGTGGGAGGAAAGCACAGTGGTAGACTGCTTGTCTAGCATGTGTGGAGCCTGGGGTTCAATCCCCAAGAGGCAAAAATTCAATCAATGAATTAGTTCAATTAAAATAAGAAGCCTGAAAGGACCAGGAAGAGAAGATGACATATCCTTACCCAAGTACAAACTAGCCAGAGGGGTGCAAGGCCTTTAACACACTTACTTCCAGGCCTCAGGCACAGTGCACCAGGCACTGGCAAATCAGGACTTCACCGAAGAGTCATACACCCCAGGGCCTGGAAAGGTATGGAAGCATCCAAGCCCAAATGGCCACAAGAGGCTTCCAACCAAAAATAGCAGGAAAGGTCTCTATTCACCAAAACTTGAAATCCCAAGAACTTGGCAAGATGGAAGAGTAAACACCCAGAGGCGTGTGCAAGATGGAGGGATGATGGAAGCTTAATACCAGAGGCGAGAAAGTCACTAGCAGGAAGGGTCCCTGGGGGGTCACACAAGGACCCACAGTGCTGCTCAGGTGCAAGGTTGAGGGACAATGGTGGACTAAGAACAGCAAGATGAGCTGCCCAAAGTTCACGTAGTGAAGGTCCCGCAGTAGCTGGCGGAGCCCGGAGTGCTTGTCCTTGCTACACAGCTCCTTTGCCACACCAATCCCACAGGGAAATAAATTGGTTTTGTTGTTCAGGTGACAAAGCGTTGGCACCATCAGCTGGCTCTGGTTCCTGGTATGGCCACTATCCCAAGGAACAGCTGACTTAGGGTAGGTGTTCACGCATGTGTAAGCTGTACAAGTAATACTTAATCTATCCCCAGTGGCCTTCAAGCAGTACTTACTGGGACACTGTAGTTTAAACCCATCTCATCAGCTTCCTTTTAGAGACTTGGAAAGGAAAAGGGGAGTTTCCGAGAGATGCCAGGTTTTGCTCTACTTTTCTCTGGGACCATACACAATACTAATGTATCTATACATTGGATGTGGGCACGGTGCCGGGGGTAGGGGCGGGGGTGTGCCCCAGGGGGAAGTTTGCTAAGACATGACTCCTTACAGGCCCAGAGAGACAAAGGATGCATGTTCTCCCTCCTATGTGCAAGCTAGATTTAGCTTATAAACTTACAAGAAAATAAGTTGGGTGTTATGCAAGTGTATTCAGATGTATTAACTGAAATGTGGTAGATTCAAGGGAGACATCAAATAGTGCAATTCCTTAGAAAGGCAAAAACTTCAGCGAAACAAAACACCAGGAAGTGGGTACTTGAAAGGGATGGGGTGGGGCCAAGGGAAACAGGGTGGACAAATGAAGAGGCAAAACTCCATTGTAGGGGCTGGGAATATGGCCTAGTGGCAAGAGAGCTTGCCTCGTATACATGAAGCCCTAGGTTAGATTCCTCAGCACCATATATATAGAAAAGACCAAAAGTAAGAAAAATAAATAAATAAAATTTAAAAAAAAAAAAAGACCAGAAGTGGTGCCATGGCTCAAATGGCAAAGTGCTGGTCTTGAGCAAAAAGAAGCCAGGGACAGTGCTCAGGCCCTGAGTTCAAGCCCCAGGACTGGCAAAAAAAACAACAACCCTTCAATGTATATCCTACAAAATTAAGAAGTGTGAGGGAAGGGTTGGTGAGAAGAGGAATGGATGAAAATGTTGAAAGGAGTGACACTGATAAAGACATATTGTATTCATAAACTGCTATATTAAATGGCAACTCTTTTGTATAAGTACTTAAGATAACTTTTTTATAAAAAGGCATGACTCTTTAATAGCTTCTAAAAATCAACTAGCATGTTGCCAACATGTTTTCTTAAATACAATAGAATGAAATAGAAAACAAGAACACATCACATGTATGGTTTTTTGTTTTTTGTGGGGTTTTTTTTGACAGTCCTGGGCCTTGGACTCAGGGCCTGAGCACTGTCCCTGGTTTCTCTTTGCTCAAGGCTAGCACTCTGCCACTTGAACCACAGCACTACTTCTGGCCGTTTTCTATATACGTGGTATTGGGGAATCAAACCCAGGGCTTCATGCTAACGAGTCAAGCATTCTTGCCACTAGGCCATATTCCCAGCCCCACATCACATGTAATAAGAACTATTTTATCAGTGTGCTGAGTTGAATTTAAAATGTATTTATTTTCTGATGGGTCCCTATCAAAGACACAAACAGTTGAAAGCCATTGCTCTCAAGTAAACTTTGGTAAAGTCTTACAAAGTTGATATTAATCGTTTTATTCATTCACCAAGCACCAAGCACCTTCTATGTGCTTGCCCTCTGAACACTGGGACCCAGGACTAATAGTTCAAACACAATATTTGCCCCACTTTTATTATATCATTATCAATCTTCCTCAGATAGGCTAATACATTAAGACCTCACAATAGGCCTGAGATAGGTTCCATTATCGTCACCATCTCCATTCAAATGAAGAAGCATGTAAAGTACTATGCAATTGAGGGATTTGCAGGTTGTAGAGTTTTTAAGAGGCAAAGCTGGGATTCTAGCCCATCTGGTCAGTCTAGCTGCACAGCTCCTACTCTTCCCCATGAAGCTGTAATGCCCAAGAACTTGTCATCCCCACTCCACCCCCATCCCTGCCCAATGACATCCTTGCAGCACCAATGGACTGTAGTAACTCAACAGCACTACAGATTGGACCACTGTTACTATCTCTCCTTGTGTGAACCTGGGCTGGCTAGTGGACAGATGTGTTTACTTTGGCTTTCTAAGAACCTTTCCATAAGAGAGAATGTTGCCAGGCACTGGTGACTCATGCCTATAATCCTAGCTAGTCCGGAAGCTTGGATCTGAGGATCAGTGTTCAAATCCAGCTTGGGCAGAAAAGTCTATGAGACTCTTACCTCCAATAAACGACTCAGAAAAAAGCCAGAAGTGTCACTGTGGCTCACGTAGTAGAATGCTAGCCTTGAGCATAAAGAAGTTCAGAGACAGCACCTATACCCTGAATTTACACCCAAGGATCGCCCAGAGAGAGAGAAAGAGAGAGAGAGAGAGAGAGAGAGAGAGAGAGAGAGAGAGAGAGAGAGAGAACAAATGTCCTGTCTCTGTTGTCCTTTCTTAATGGACCAGCATTCTCCTGCCATAAGTTGTATAGCTCAATGTCAATATGCTTTCATTGACTGATAGAGCACTATGTGGGATTGGTCAGTAATGTGGTCAGTCCTGAACCCAAGAGGCTGCAATGAGGAAATGTGCCCGCCTAGCTGTGCACCCTTAGCTAAGAAGTTCTGTTTCTGTGTCTTGGTTTCCTCAACTGTGAAATGGAGATGACGACTGTATCTACCTCATAAGCTTATCCTAAGGCTTTAAATGAAATAGAAGACGTGAGGTGGTTAGCAAATACCTGCTGTGCTTGTTACATGTTAAGGGTTACTATTGATTGAGCACTTAATATCAAACCAATCATCTAGTGGGGGAGAGGATATATCAGCAGATCGTGCCTGGAGAATGCCACCCAGCGTAGGGGAGTTCCAAAGAAAGGATACTAACTCATCAGGCACACTTGAAAAGAGTCTTGAAGATTGCCCTAATAAAGAAGGGGTGCAGACAATCCATTCAGACACAGGGAACAACTTGGAAAAGACACAGATCTTCCAACAACCCTGTATGTGGGTATAGCCATGCAAGAAATCACTCAGAAAATCTCCAGCAAATATTCCTGTCACTTGAGGCCTTTCCAAAGTTAGTCTCCAGTATTGATATGAATATACTATGTCTGTGTATACGTATCCACTCAGTAGGCAGGTAAAAAAAAAAAAACCACAGCCCTGAAAGTTATTTAAAGGAGAAAGCCTTGGTCTTTAAGTGAATTAAAAATAGGAACCTCCCTTGAGAGGCTGAAAGTACTTTAGAGAAAAGATTCTCTACCGTGTCATGTGAGACTTCTTAGAAAGACCTGGGGACTTGTTAGAAAGACAGGTTCCATCCTCACCCACGGATCTACCCGTTTCATCAGAAACTATGGTGTATTTTTACAGTGCCACTACTCAATTCTGATGTATGCTAAAGTTTGAGAGTCTCTGCCTTAGGGAAACTTGCTAAAGGGGAGGAGCATCCAAGGTCCAGGCAACACCTGGGAGGAACCACTGGACTCATCGCGCCCAAACCCCACAAGTTCACACAGCAATCAAAAAACGCAGGCCCCAGAACCATGAAGCCCCAGGTTCTTGCTGGCTGCCACTTCTCACCCTGAATCTTGAACTGTAAAATAAGGCTAAGGATTCTTCTTTCTCGGTTACTTGAAGGATGCAATGACATGGTACCCATCAGACACTTTGCACGAAGCGGTGTGGTAAAGATAAGCTAATATCCAAAAGAGATACTCAGGCAACGCCACTCCAGGAGTGCCACTCTCTCCATGGGTTTGTTATCCTCTGGAGAGCAGTCTTCAACCATCCATCTACCCATCCATCTATCCATCCATTCATTCACACATTCACTTCCTGGGGCATACAGGTAAACTTGATCCAGGACATGACAGATTTTCAAAGATCAATTTCCATGTTCCTAAAGACTCTCTTAAAACTAATGTGTCTGCATTGGGGCTATCAGACCTCTCTTTCTCAGTAGACCTTTTCTAACCTAATAAAAGAAAGAAACTATTCTCAATCATTCTAAATCTTAATATGGTGCATTGC
Source organism: Perognathus longimembris pacificus (assembly GCF_023159225.1). Classification (NCBI taxonomy): domain Eukaryota; kingdom Metazoa; phylum Chordata; class Mammalia; order Rodentia; family Heteromyidae; genus Perognathus; species Perognathus longimembris. The sequence goes on along the minus strand of NC_063174.1, from coordinate 44,093,294 downwards.
AAAGTATTAAGTCCTAGGCTCTATCAGGAGGCTAAATAGAAAGAAATATCGAGGTTGTAAGCAGCTCTAATGATCAGGTTAAAAATCCAGTTCTAAGTGAATTCAAACAACAGGGTAACAACTCCTTTTCAACTCATTTCCAGTTCTATCATTCCCACGTAATCAAAAGAGGTCCTAATAGAGCTGTGCATGGACGGGTCATTAAATATCATTTTTGATGATAGATCACCATGGGGTTTCTGGTATAGGATTGGAAATGACTGAAGTAATTCAATGCTATCAACACTCCTAACATTTTTATCTGCTTATACGAGCAATGTTCCTAGAGCATGTGTCTTAATAAATAGAAAATAAGATAGTAACTGATGCCAAACTTCATATCCTTGTCACAAATCACCCCCAGATGCATGGGATAATTTTTAAATCCTTCCCACCTCATGGCAGATGCATTCCCAATGTAATTTCAGTTTCACAGTTAATAATTACATAGCTAAATAATATAAGACAGTTACATTGTTTTTCTCAATTGTATAGTAGTAATGATTATAATGGTAATTCAATGCAGGAGAAATGATTCAATACTCACAGCCCTTCAGTCACATGAAATATTTTACAATGTGATTTCGATTTATAAGCATGTTTTTGTGGCAGAGATATGATACAGAAATCAATAAGGAAAAAACAAACTTTCAAGCATAGCATATCTAGCATATCAGAATAAAATACTACAAGAAAAATGGAATGAGAAAAGTTCAAGGAGGAAAGGAAATGATGGAAATTTTTCTGACTACTAAGAAAAGCTCATATGTATATTTTTAAATAGAAGGGGGTAGTATAAAGTGACTGTGGCATTTAGACTTTATGGGGGAACTTTAGAAAGAGTAATGTAGTAGGTTTATTTTTAAATGTCAGTGTTTATAATATGCCAAAAAGTGTGTATTCATTGCATAGATGTAGTCATAATGAAAAACGGTAGATATCAAGTTTAAAATGGGCAGAGGGCTATGCTGTCTTCCCAAATTCTTTCCTGCATTATGCAAGGAAAACAATTGGAAGACCCTTGCTCTGGGAAATCTTGTTCTTTGACTTTCTCTCTGCCCCCATGAGCACAGTCAATAGCAACAACACTGAATTGAATGCTAAGGAACATTCTAGAGGAGTTGTGATCCTCATCGTGGTCAAAAACTGGCCACCCAGGTAAACCACCCAAAAAGAAGCATAAAAATAACTAAAGTGTATGTCAGACATATATAAACATGATGTTCGTGTTCTCTTGTGTTCTTACCAGGCAAATCCAGATTGTGTTTGGAACAGCAATACATGCAGGTAAATTCATTGCCTCGGTCTCCTCTCCCATGTGACAAAATTCTGGCCAAGAAGATATAAGCAAAGATCTAGAGGCTTGGGGTGAAACTTTGTCTTCCCAAATAAAACCATACAGAAGAGGCTGACCACTTCTAACCTTGTCCTTTCTCCTCTCTGATGCGAGACCTGGAGCTACAGCAGTTCCATGAAAACTTGGCAGCAAGAAGCTTGCAGATAAGAATTCAATACATATCCTGAAAAACTAAGAAAAGTGAGGGAAGGAGAAAGTTGAGAGGGAGGGATGAGAATGTTGAAAGGGGTGACATTGACCAAGATGCATTGTGTTCATAAACTGCTTTGTTGACTGGAAACTGCTTTGTACAACTACTTAAAGATAAATACATACATGTATATTAATCCAATATGCTAAGGGTGGTAATATGGACCCACGGAGAGCACTGGGTCTCTGGTTGTACTACCAAGCACGGACCAGTTCCACAAAGAGCCAACCTCCAGGTCTCTGGCTGAACCAAACACATGCATATGCTCTTTTACTGCTGAAAAACATTGCTAGTTGGGTGTTCTATATATTTTTATTGTGCAACATGTTACTCCCAAACACGGTAATATAAGAGAGTCATTTCATGAAGTTCGCAGATTCTGTGGGCAGGAATTCAAACACACATGAGTTTGTCTCTACTACCATGTCTGAGGTCTCTACATTAAAGCCTCAAAAAGCCCAGAGCTGAAGCCCCTGTCCCTGGAGAATCCTCTTTTAAAAAGCTTTTCACCACATGGCTACAGCCTAAGCTGGGTTGAACAAAGATGAAACTAAGATGGATGGTGTGCAGGTATTTTCTCGTGTGGAGCCTCTCCATACGGCTCAGGCTTTTCATAGCATAATGCATGATGGCTGGGCGCTGAGGACAAGCCTTTCAGGAAAGACAGTGAAAGTTACATGGTCCTTCATGACCTAAACGTAGACAAGAGTCATGTAGTGTCAGCACATGGTTGGTTAAAGTTTCCAGCAGATTCTTAGGAAGGAGACATAGATCCCATCTCTCAATGGAAAAAGGGAATGGAAAAGTAAAGGTAAGTATATTCAAGAAATCCAATGTGATGATTTGCTATAGGTATACACTGTAATGATTACCACCATCTACTCTCACATTCATCACCACCCATGCTGTACATTCCATTCCTAGAACCTGCTCATCTTGCAATTTAAAGTCTTCTCTCTATTTCCCTAACTCCTAACTCCTGGCCAGTAAGTAGTTCTACTTACTTCTTTTATGTGTTTAACTGTTTTATACTCCACATATAAGTGAGATTATATAGTGTTTGTCATTCTGTGTCTAGTTTATTTTAATTAGCATAACATTCTCCATTTAGTCCATCCATGTAGTCACAAATAGCAGAAGTGTGTGTGTGTGTGTGTGTGTGTGTGTGTGTGTGTGTGTGTGTGTGTGTTGGTAAAGGGGCTTCACCTCAGGGCCTTGTACACTTAGCTTTTTTGTTCAAGGCTGGTGCTCTACCATTTGAGTCATGCCTCCACTTCTTTTGCTGGTTAACTGGAAATTACATTCTTTCCAATTTTTCTACTTAGGCTGGCTCTGAACTTTGATCATCAGAACTCAGCCTTCTTAGTCATCAGAATTATAGGCATGAGCCACTGGTGCCTGGCTCAGAGTTCCATTCTTCTTACAGCTGATAATATTCCACTGTGTAAATATCATGTGTGAATTTTTATAATGCAACACAATTTCTTGACTCATTTATCCATCAATAGATTATGAGGGCTGGGAATGTGCCTTAGTGGTAGAGTGCTTGCCTAGCATGCAGGAAGCCCTGGGTTCAATTCCTCAGTGTCTCATAAACAGAAAAGGCTGGAAATGGTGCTGTGTGGATCAAGTGGTAGAGTGCTAGCCTTGAGCATAAAGAGGCTCAAGGACTATGCCCAGGCTTTGAGTTCAAGCCCCAGGACCGCCCCCCCCCCCAAAAAAAAGATTACGAATAATCTAGGTTTTAAATAATATTGCAGTAAGCATAGAATCTAGTTTAGATATTGAAGTCCTATTTTCATTTCCTTGGATATATGCCCAGAAGTGAAATTATTGGATCATATGGTAGTTATATGTTTAAGGTTATATTTTAAGGAACTCCATACTGTCTTCAAAAACAGCTGCACCAATTTATATGCCAAAAATGTACACATATTCCATTTTCTTCACGTATTGCCAACAAATATCTCTTGATTTTTTATAATAGCCATCTTAACAAATGTGAGGTGATTTTGCCATTATATTTATTCCTTACAACTTAATATACTCCTAAACTGATTCAGTGCATGCTACAATAACATAGCTATGAAATTGAAGAGTACCATTATACTGTTGAGCTTAGAGGAAGAGGAAATAATTAGCAAATTCATTTTTTAAAATGTTTCATCCTAAACAAAAATTATTAAGGATAGATGCCAAGGGGTTGCAGAAGTGTTGCATAATTCAATGTTCGTCTTTGCTGCAAGATACGCATCCAAAGCTTATCTGCTAATTACAGGCTACCAGGCTTCAGATAAACTCTACGCCACTTGAGTTCCTCGAAGAGCAAAGTTGAGAGCACATTATCAAGGCTAGGGTGAAGCATAAATAAAATGACATGAGAAGGGCCTACCATGGTACACAAATGCCATAGTGCTCAATAAATGCCATGCATTTATTTATGCAAGCCAAGGATGAGCATATGTGGGGAAATTAAATGAGCATCAACCAGAAAATTGACAAAGACTTAGTATTCCCCAAACATAAGTCAGAGCCCTAAATCACCCTACAAGCTCAGCAAGCTTTACTGAAATTCATGTATTACAAAGCTTAAGGGATTTAAACCCCATTTCCAGGGGTGGGAGTGGGGAGGAATGAGATCATACTTTAGACAGCCCGATATTCAGGCCAAAAGTCAAGACCTTTCTGTGCAAAGCCATCCCTACTATTGCTGGCCAGTTAGGGGTGCGGGGTGGGGATCTATCACATTTCTCATGAGAGAGCAACCGTCCAAATCCAGGCTAAGTTTGCTAAATATTAGATCCAGAATTGATTTATTTCATTCCTAAATGCACCTGAATGGATGAAGTCAGGCCTTCTATTTTTAGTTGTTGGCTCATCCCATCACACTCCCTAACTATAAATACCTGAGTGCACTTGTTTTAACATAGAACCCTTTTGTCACCAAATTGTTCCAGTCTAGATGAAACAAGGATAGGAGAGAAATGCTGAAAACTGGGATGTGGAGAGCACAAAGAGAGACTGCTTTGCTTTCCTGGGCTCACCAGTCATTTCCACGGATTGCAAGATACACAGCAGACCAAAGAAATTCTGAGCCTCTTCAGAGTCAAAATCTCTAGAGCTGAAAAAGAAAGAAGAAGAAGAAGAAGAAGAAGAAGAAGAAGAAGAAGAAGAAGAAGAAGAAGAAGAAGAAGAAGAAGAAACCTTTCCACTACACTAAGAACAGAAAGAATACTTCCTCCACCTAATAAAGGACATCTCTAGATTACCTACAGCTATCATTATCCTTTTGTGGGAAGATGGAATGCTTTCTCCTGAGGATTAAGAACAAGGAAAGGATGTTTACACTCACCAGTTTACATTAACACTGTTTTGTGTGTGTGTGTGTGTTGTTGTTGTTTTGTTTTGTTTTTTGTCAGTCCTGGGGCTTGGACTCAGGGCCTGAGCACTGTCCCTGGCTTCTTTTTGCTCAAGGCTAGCACTCTGCCACTTGAGCCACAGCGCCACTTCTGGCCATTTTCTGTATATGTGGTGCTGGGGAATTGAACCCAGGGCCTCATGTATATGAGGCAAGCACTCTTGCCACTAGGCCATATCCCCAGCCCAACACTGTTCTAGAACTCCCAACCACTTTGATAAGGCAGTAAAACTAACAGCCTCCCATATTTGAAAAGGAATAAAGATGCCTACCACAGATGATGCAATTATCTATGCAGAAAATCTTAAATCTGCAAATGAGCTGATTCTAATAAAGACAGACATAGGATGCAAGATCACGTTGTGTGTGTGTGTGTGTGTGTGTGTGTGTGTGTTAGTACTGGGGCTTGAACTCAGGGACTGAGCATTAGCCCTCAGTTTTTGTGCTCAAGGCTGGCACTCTACCACTGAGTCACAGATCCACTTCTAGCTTTTTTACTGGTTAAGTGGAGATCGTAGTCACATATTTCCTTGCCCAGCCTTGCTTTGAACTGATCTCACTCTTCTAACTAGCTAGGAATACAGGCAAGAGCCACCAGCACCTGGCAAGATCTTTTTTTTTTAAGTTTTTATTCGTTTTTTTGATAATGGCCATTCTAACTGGGGTGAAATGGAATTTCAATGTTGTTTTGATTTTCATTTCTTTTGTAGCCAGAGATGTTGAACATGTCTTCATGTGTCTATTGGCCATTCTTATTTCTTCTTCAGAGAAGTCTCTCTTTACGTTTTTAGCCCACTTATTGATGGAGTTGTTGTTTGTTTGTGGGGAGGTTAATTTCTTGAGCTCTAAGTATATTTTAGATATGAGGCCCTTGTCTAATGCAAGCAGGTAAAGGTCTTCTCTCATTCTGTGGGTTTTAGACTTACCTCGCTAGCTAGGTCCTTTGCCATGTAGAATCTCTGCAGTTTAATGCAATCCCATTTATCCAGCCTTTCTTTGATTTGTGTATTTCTGGATCTTTACTTTGAAGTTTTGACCTGTGCCAAGGAGCCTTATCCCTTCCTGTACTACTTTCAAGGTATCTGGTCTTACATTGAGGTCCTCGATCCATTTGGAATTTATTATGGTGCAGGGTGATATATAAGGATCTGACTTTCATTTTTTTATACATGTATATCCAATTCTGCCAGCACCATTTGTTGAAGAGGCTGTCTTTTTCCATCGTGTGTGTGTGTGTGTTTTTTTAATCTCTTATCAAAGATTAGGTGGTCAGAGGCCCATGGGTTCATTTCTGGGTCTTTAATTGGTCTCTACTGGTCATTAGGCCTGTATTTCATGTGCCAGTACCAAGTGTTCTATAACTACAGCTTTGTAATATAGTTTGAAGTTTGGTATTGATATTCTTCCAGCACTGTTCTTCCTGCTAAGGATTATTTTTGTATTCAGGGTCTTCTATTATTCCATATGAATTTTTTATTGCTTCTTCTATATCATTGAAGAATGTTGTTGGGACTTTGATGGGTATTGCATTGGATTTGTAGATAGCTTAGGGCAGTATTGTCATTTTCACAATGTTAATCCTCCCTACAACATCAAGATTCCACCTCACACCAGTTAGAGTGGCCATTATCAAGAAAACAATAACAGATGCTGGTGGGAATGTAAACTTGTTCAACAACTCTAGAAATCAGTATGGAGGTTCCTCAAAAGACTAATCATAGAGCTCCCCTATGACACAGAAATCCCATTCCTGGGCATTTATTCAAATAGCCACAAGCAAGGCCTCACTAAAGCTACTACCACAACCATGTTTATTGCAGCATTATTTACCATAGCTAAGATATGGAATCAACCCAGATGCACCTCAGTAGATGAATGGATCAAGAAAATGTGGCATATATACACAATGGAATTTTATGCTTCCATAAGAAAGAATGACATTGCCCATTCATAAGGAAATGAAAAGTCTTGGAAAAATTATATTAAGTGAAGTTAGCCAGGCCCAAAGAAACATAGGCTGCATGGTTTCCCTCATTTGTAATAACTACAATATGTCTAAGATAGTCTTAGCAGAAGATCACAATGGCTCAATAGCCGTGCACATATGACCATATAAAATAATGCTTATCAAAATAAACTCCAAGAAATGGAAACAAGAGGGGTTTTTTTGTTGTACTGTTTTCAGTTATTTCTTTTCTCCTTTCTTTCTTTTTTTTCCTTTGGTTTATTCCCTGTTGTCACGTTTCTTGTTTCTATACCCTTTGTCTTGTTTATCTTATTTGAGGAAGGGAAGGGGAATCACAGAATCTGTGGAACAAAGGGTGAACCAATTCAACAGTGACATTCACTAGACACTGTGTTGGAAATTAACTTTACAACTTAGAGGGGAGGGGAGTGAGAGGGGGAGGGGGTAAAATGAGGGGCAACATTGTTCAAAAAAGAAATGTACTCATTACCTTATGTATGAAAGTATAACCCTCTCTGTACATCACCTTTACAATAAAATTTGAATTTCAAAGAAAGATTTATATAGGATGGACACTAGTGGCTCATGCCTATAATCCTAGCTACTCGGGGGCTAAGATTTGAGGATTGCAGTTTGAAACCAACCCGAGCAGGAAAAGTCCATGAGATTCTTATCTCCAATTAACCACCAAAAAAAAAAAAAAAAGCCAGTAGAGGAGTTATGGTTCAAGGGGTAGAGTGCTAGCCTTGAGCAAAAGAGCTCAGGGATAGCACCCAAACCTTGAGTTCAGGCCCCAAAATCAGCATATAAATACATGCATATATACATACATACATACATACATACATACATACATACATACACTTGAGGATAAATTCAACAAAATACTTGCTAAACCTATGTGGTGAAAACAGCAAAAATAAAGAAGATATAAACAAATCAATTCACATGAATTGCTTATGTATATGATTAATATGTTTAACTATTAATATTCCAGTACTTCCTGATGAAAATTCAATATAATCTCAATCACAAAATCATTACTTATTTTCTTAATAAAAATCAACAAATTGATAGTAAATTTTCTATATCAGTGCTCAGGACTTAAATAGCTAAAAGAACTTTGAAAAAGAATAACAAAGTTGGAGGACTTAAACAGCAACTTAAAATAATGTAAGAACTGCACTATTTTAAGATTTACTATAAAGCTACAATAATAAGCTCAGTGTACTATTAATGTAGAGTAGACATACAGATCAATGAAACAAAATAAAGAGTCTTGATATGAACCTACTTATATAGGGTCAATTGATTTTTGACAAAATGTCCAGGCAATCCAAAAAGATTTTCACCAAATATTGCTAGGACAATTGAATATCCACAAAAATAAAATAAATAAATAAACAAACTTTGCAACTTGCCTTATACTATAAACATAAACTAACTTAAGATTGATCACAATCCTAAATGTAAAAGCTAAACTAAAAACTTGTGAAAGAAGATATTTTTCTGTGTTTTACATAGCAAAGAATGCTTATTACACAAAATGCATGTCCTATAGAAGAAAAAAAATCAATAAATTAGACTAGTGTAGAAATATAGCCTCCTATCCTTTGAGATACTGTTTTAGAAAAAGAAGAGGCAAGCTATATACAAAAAATATATCCAATACATAAATCAGGGGAAAAAATGGTTTTATTTTACGGAACCCTTTTATATATACACACATACTTATTTATTTATCTTTTAAGTAGTTGTACAAAGGGGTTTCAATTCAAGTCAGTTTATGAGTACATCTTGATTAATAGATAAAAATGTAGACAGACACTTCACACTAAAGTAAACTACAACTGGCAAATATGCAAATAAGAGTATATCCCATCTGCGCACTAGTGGCTCATGCCTCTAACCCAAGCTACTCAGGAGGCTGAGATTTGAGGATTGTAGTTGGAAGCCAGCCAAGACAGCAAAGTCTGTGAGACCTTAATCTCCAATTAACCACCAGAAAGCTGGAAGTGGAGATGTGGCTCAAGTGGTAGAGCAATAGCCTTAAGCAAATAAAGCTCAAGGACAGTGCTTCTGGTTCAAGCGCCAGGTCCAATACCACATAAAAAGTACGTTCGACATAATTTTTATTAGAGAAATTCACATTTAAAAAACTATAAGATAGCATTACTACCTACTCTAGTAGCTAAAATTAAGAAGAGAAACAAGGATGCCAAATACATGGAAATCTTCTACTTTGCTGCTAAGAATGTAAAATATCACAGTCCTTTGGGATAATCTGGCCATTTCTTATAAAGCTAAATATCCACTTACTACAGAACTCAGCAACCCTCTGAGTATCTGCACAATAAAATGTTTTTAAATCTCTGCACAAATAAAAACTTTTCTGCACAAAAATAAAAGCAGTCGCACACATGACTTGCTAATGACTTTTTCGTGATGATTTTCATTCATAATAACTCAAAACTAGACACAGTCCGCAGCCCAACAACAATAAATAGTAAATTGTGTTATATCCCTAACATGGAATATTATGCATTGCCAAAAAGAGATGACCTATTAATTTAGAAAACCCAATGAGTAATTCTTAAAAAGCATGCTGAGCAAAATAAGGCAAATACTTACCAAAAAATAATAATAATAAAGTACGTAGTATATGTTTCCATCTATAGACACTCCAGGAGAGATAGTTCTCCTGTAAGATGATGCAAATAAATGACCATTTCCTTAAAGTGAGAATAAGTGATTGATTAGCAGTGGAAAGTAGAGAGGGCAATGGAATGGACACAGAGAGTGCTCTGTATCTTGATTGTGGTAGTGGCCCTGTTGGCCTATTCATTCATCCAAGCCGAAGCTAAGCATGGTAGCACTGACCTGTAATCCCAGCATTCAGGAGCCAGAATAAAGGGTATCACAAGTTCTAGGCATACCTGGGCTACTATAGTAAGTTTTTTTTTTTAATCTTCATTAAGCTGTACACTTCAAAAGTATACATGGGAACAGCTCCATAGGTATTATTTATGTGTAAATTCTATCTCAATAAAACTAAAAGAAAATTTAAGAAATACATTCAGATGATTAAAAAAGCAGCAACTGACACTGAAAAAGTAGACCTCTTCAACACTCAGTATCAGAACTCCCAAGTCCTGAATTACCCTCCTTCCCCATAGTTACCCCGATTACTAGTATTTTTTATACATTCTTTGGAAGTGCCTGTGAGAACATGCCAATATCTCTATATTGGTTTGTGTAATGGAGTCACCCCCACCCCAAAGGGAAAGGATTCCTGGTTCCTCCAAGAGTTTGCCACTCAGTCTCCAGCAAAGAGATGATACAAGAATGGATTTATTGGGGAAGTGAAAAGCAAACCGACCCGCCAGGGTCACAGCCCAGACTCCGGAGCTGAAACTGCAACCATATAAAGGAGGCTGGCCGGCCAGGGAATGTAATATGGAAGTCAGATCTGGCCAGTGCCATCATTGGCTGTTGAGGGGTGTCAGACTGACTCCATCTCAGATTAGTTAAAGATAACAGAAGCCCACTCCTTCTTCACTAAGATCTCCCCCGCCCTATCCAGGGAAGTTCCCTTTCATTGTGATAAGATTGTGTAAACTGCTTGACCACCTGAGTAGTGGAACATTCAAGGTTAAACCTGTGCCCTCCCATGAGTAGGTGTATCCACTTACATTATGTGAGCCCCGCCAAATCCATGTGCCAAGCCTAACTAACATGATAGGTTGCTTCAAACAGTTGCTATGAGGCAGATTATAATTCCATTGGCCACCTGCCTGTGATCTGGCATGCTCTCTGTTGTAACCTCATTGGCCACCTGCGTGTGGCAAGATTGACCATGTGGTGTTTGCCTTTATAACCCGACCCCAAGTGTGGCCCAGGGCGCGCGGTCCCAGCTCCCGAGACTGGGCTGCAGCCCTGGCCGGTCTGTTCACTTTTTACTTCCCCAATAAATCCATGTTTTTGCTTGAGATTGTCTCCGAGTGGTGGACTCTTGGAGGGATGAGGGATTCCCCCCTCGGACCCCATTACATTGTGATCCCCTCCCTTGGGGGGACTCCCTTACAATTTGTATATCATGTGGATTCATGTACACACATACACGGTTTACATACAAGAAGATATCTTTCTTATTCTAACAGATACTTTGGTGCCCCCTATCCCATCCCCTCAGACCACCTGAGAGTCCTGCCTTGGCCACTAACTAGGTCATTCTCCAAAGTTACAGGCACCTGCTCAAGTCATAGTAAAACAGTCCAGAGAGAGGTCATCCATCTTTCTTCTACCAATAGGCAGGCGATTCTGAGAAGCCAGCCTCCTGTGTGTTTCAAGGGTCTGCACTTCGTTGCTTTTGCCTGTAATAACTTCAAATAATGTACTTTTTGTTTACTCTGCCTCACTCTCTTCACTTAGTCTCTCCCTTTTCCTGGGAAGATCTTCCAATGAACTGCTGAGCATTGCAATGATTTGGTCTAAGGCTCTGCTTTTAGAGAACCCAAACTAACACATGAGGACACCTTTTTTTTTCTACACTGAATATATCTTGTGGATTGTACCATATTGGCCCATACAGACATGCTGTGCTATATGTTTGGACTCTGGACTACTCTACCATATGGGTCTTTCAGAGTCAATGAAACTATACAACATAGTTGGTACTTAGTTTGTGGCTAGTCTTTGGCTATTGCAAAGTCATCCTGTGCATATATCTTTCTAAGATAAACTCCTACGTGAACAACTGATAAGATAAAGGGAAGCTATCAGTCTTTAAAGAGGAAGCATCCCAGATTTCCATTGTAAATAGTCCTTTTCAAAGCTATCCTTATCAGAGCTCATGTAAGGCTGTAGTATTTTTCTCCTCTGCTCATTTCTCTGGTCCGGTTTTCCATTTGATCCATCTCCATCTTTCTTTTTTTGTTAATTCAGTATATTGGGGGTTGAACCCAGAGACTTATGCATGGGAGCAATCACTCAACTTCTTAAGCCATGTCTCCAGCTCTTTTTTTGTGTGTACTTTTGTTTCTGAGGCAGGGTCATAATAACCTTGCCTGTTTCTGAGACGCAGTCTCAATCATCTCACTTGGGCTGGCATTGAACGTATGTGATCATCCTATCTATCTGTCATCTTGCTGTGAACTCCAATATATTCATGAGGGAGAGAATAAGACAAAGAAAGTAAGAAAAAAATAGCTGCAAAAAGAAATGAAAATAGAATGACTGCCAGAAAATTGAAAAAGACGGCATTTCTTTTGACCACAGAAGGAGGGAAGAGCACTGGATTTGAAACTGTGAGTCTTAAGTCTCTCTAACACAGTCTCTCCCTTTGCCTTGGTTTCCCTTATAAAATGAAGAGCTAGGCCCAAATCTCTTCTTGTTAGGCCTTTCTGGTCGTGACATTGTAAATTTCTATGATTCTGGACAGTTTACAGGAAGGACTACCTGACACTCTAGTCAAGTGCCAGACCAACACCCACAGAATGACACCAAGATGGCAATTATATCACCACTAATGTCCCAGGCAGTACTGTGTAAGCTGTTTCCCAATTTTAAATCACAAGGAAATGTAAGTGTCCCACAAAATAACAAAGATCCTTTTCAATAGCCTTAATGTGTTTCAATAGTCACAATGTGTTGCCCAAGGCAGTAAGGCCCTACTTTTACCCCAGCATGGGCCAGGCAATATCACATGCTACTTTCCTCTCTTGGATAGTCCCAGCACCCAAGGGTTCCTTAAAGGGTCTGAAAATTTTTGCAATAAAGACATCTGTTTGGCTACCTTTATCCAAGCATTTCCCAAACTTTGCCAGCCACTGAACTCTTTTCTCCATGATGTCCAGAACGTACTTTGAAAACAATGGTGTAACCTCATGGGCAGCTGGAGCTAGGGTCAGAAGGATCTGACTTCAAACTTGCTTAAACTACTTGCTCTGTTGAAGTGAGACAAATAAAGATACACCGAGGCGCTACTGTGTTGAGCCATGCACTATTGGCTTCCCAAACTTAGTTGGAAGAGAAAAAGTCCAAGTTCAGATGAAATTGTTGACTTGAATTTAGAAGCCAGGTTAACTTCCGTTATGCACACATTTTGAAGAATTAGGTACTATATCCTAATCTTTCAGCACATACTTATTCTTTGGCTATGAACACTTAGGGAATTTCCAATGTGTTGCTTTTATAAATGAATCCATGAATATCTGTGTTCTCATCAATGACAGCATCACTTAATGGGTCTTAATTACATGCTAGATAACCAGGGCAGAAACTAAGCACTTAAGGAAATGGGCCATTACTTTGGTGGGATCGGCCATAGCACAATACCACAGACTATATAGCTTATAACACAGACATTTATTTCTCCTGATTCTGAAGGCTGGAAATCCAAGATCAAGATGTCACAATGTCAGCTTCTCCTGAAGCTCCTTCTCAGCTTGCAGGTCTTCTTGCAGTATCCTCACTAGCCTTGCCTCTGTACGAACATCCTTTAGGTCTCTTTCTTTCCATATAAGCACACCTGTCCTGTTGGATCAGGGTCCCATCCTGATGACTTCACTTAACCTTAATTACAACTCCAAAGGTCCCATCTCCACATATAGTCACACTAGAGGCTGGGATTTGAAGACACAAATTATAGGGGAATGCAATGCAATACATATAGGAGCTAGGTAATAGTTGTAGTCCCAAATTCATTCAGAAAGCATGAACTGAGTTTCTAGATACCAGGAACTGTCCGGGCACATTTCCATGTCACCCTTACTTGCAGTGCTTCTCTGAATTGGGGTACATCTTTCAATAGAGCAGATGTGGTTCTATTGTAGAAATTGAATTCTTAGGAATTGAAAGAGGCAAGAGCTGGTATTTAACTATTACTATGCCTCAGTCTAGCATTGACCAATGTGGGACAGATTTTTAAAAAGTCTTCATAGGAATGAAAAGTAGGGACAGAAAGGCCTGGAATACAAAGGACTCTACACCAAATATGGAATATTCTGTTTTTGTTGTCATCACAACATGAGAGTCCAACCACCTGGGTGCAGCTTAAATGTAATTTATTCAATTCTTCAACTATTTACTGTGCACCAATTATAACCAATAATAACTAAGCTGTCGTTCGCTGAGGCAGAAGAGAGCAAGGGTTAGAAGTACAGGCTCTGCCTCTGAAATAAGGTCAATATATATATGGAACAATCTGTAAGATAATCAGTGGGGAAAAAAAGGTGAAATGCCTTCTGTAGCCAAGGGTACACTTTGTAGAAAGAAGAGGGGGTAGATGTGCTTTTCATGCATAGTTCATCTCCAGAAAGATAAAAGGGTACTAAAACTACCAGTATTTCTGGACATTATAAAATAATGCAACCCAGGATTACCCTCTGGCCTTGAAAAACAACTTTCAAAAACAACTGAGTCTAGGATAGTCCTAGCAGAGGAGCACAATAGCTCAATAGCAACGTACATGATCATATAAGATGATCCTAAGCAAAATGAACTACAAGACTTGGAAATAAGTGGTTTGTCTTTGTTATTGTTATTTCCAATGTACCCAATGAAATTATACCTTTTTCTTTTGTCTTTCTTCCGCATGGTTTTACCCCTGACGTCACTATAACTGACTTTGGTACACTGGGTATTGTATGTACATTTATTGGAACTAGGGGAGGGGAACACCAAAATTGAGAGACAGGGGGTGTAGCTCAGTGGCAGAGCGCTTGCATTGCAAAAATGGAGAGACAAAGGGAAAAAGTCGAACCAATGCAACAGCAATATTTGCAAAACAATATGCTATAGGCTGGGAATATGGCCTAGTGGCAAGAGTGCTTGCCTCGTATACATGAGGCCCTGGGTTCGATTCCTCAGCACCACATATACAGAAAATGGCCAGAAGTGGCGCTGTGGCTCAAGTGGCAGAGTGCTAGCCTTGAGCAAAAAGAAGCCAGGGACAGTGCTCAGGCCCTGAGTTCACAGCCTAGGACTGGCCAAAAAAAACCAAAAACACAATATGCTATAAACCAACTGTACATGGGGGAGGGGAAGCAAGAAGGGTAGGGAGGGAACCAAGGAGGGGGGAAGGTAGGAGAAAAATGAAAGAGGAGGTAACAAGTTTGATAAGAAATGTACTCACTGCCTTACATATGCAACTGTAACCCCTCTGTATATTACTTTGATAATTTAAAAAAAAGTTTAAATAAGAAACAAAAATAAAGACAACAGAGAATCCAGGAGCTGGTGGATCATACCTATAATCTGAGGTAGAGTTCTGAAGACTCCAGTTTGAAGCCAGCCCAGGCAGAAAAGTCTATGAGAATCGTATCTCCAGTTTACCAGCAAAAAGCCAGGAATGAAGCTGTGGCTCAAATAGTAGAACACCAATCTTAAGCAAAAAAGCTAAGGACAACACCCATGCCCTGGAGTTCACGCCCTATTATGGGCACAAAAACATGCAAGAATTAAAAAAAAAAAAAAAAAAAACAGAGAAACAAAACAATGGTTTTGTGTGTGATGCTGAGCTTCAGGGAATTCAGAACTAATCTCAGAGAGTTTACTGTCTGAAAGCTACTTCCAGGCTGCCGAGCAGGGAGAAAGAACCCAGAAGAACACCCTAGTGATCCCAAGTTGAGAAGATAGGGGTACCATGCAGGGCAGTGCAAACGCACCAGAAAACAGAACGCTGCCCACAGAAGAGCTGCATTGATTTGCATGAGTATGCCATCTAGTCTGTGCCTGAGGCCTGGTTTGGATATGCCTGAGAAGAGGCAGCCTTCAGCTTGGGGTGGGGAGTGGGTGGAGGCACTGGGTCGGGAAACACTGGAAACAAGAAGAGGAACAATTTCCAGAGGTCAAGTTGAAGTTCCAACCAACCAACATGGAAAGGCTTCAACCTACACAGGGGCATCAAGTAGAATTAGCCCCCTGATAGAACAGAACAGAATAATAATTCTTTCAAGTAGATGCTTCAGGGAGACAACTGGAAGTGGGAAAGGGAGATGGAAGTTTGGATCCAGGCATACACTACCTTTTGACTGATTGGAATTTTTGTTTGCTTGCTTGTTGGCTTTTATATGGGGCTTGAACTCAGGGCCTGAACACTGTCCTTGGCTTCTTTTTGCTCAAGGCTGGCACACTACCACTTGACCCACAGGGCCCCTTCTATATATGTGGTGCTGAGGAATCGAATCCAGGGCTTTGTGTATATGAGGCAAGCACTTTTGCCACTAGGCCCTATTCCCAGCCCCATAACATTTTTTAAAGGGGGAAGGTTCTGGAATCAAACTGTCAGAATGAGAAATCTGGCTCCACTTCTTGTGAGCTGTGTGAATTTAAGCAAGTCACTCAACCACCACTCTATGCCTAAGCTTGGTCGTGGGTGGAATGGATTTTCTTCCAGTTGCTGCAAAGATTAATTAAAATGTTCTCAGAAACTTGTACCTGGCGCTTCTGTGCACATGTTTTTGTTTCCCTCTAATTCATTCCTCATGGATTGTTTTGCGCTTGGTGGTTTGGGGGTTTTGTTGTTGTTTTGTTTTGTTTTGTTTTTGGCAAAAACATCTCTTTTTTTTTCTAGAAAAACACTCCTGTCCCACTCAGTCCAGATATTTCATAACTCCATCACCAGCTCAAGACAGGCATGCTACCCAGGCCTCACCATGTACCACCTCTTAAGTCCCTGTGGCCCAGAAAATAAATTAATAAAAGCTATAATGAGGTATTGTTTTTTCTGGAATTGTTGGGAAAGAGGCACCCTCTTTGTACTGAAGTTACTGAGTGAGTAGATTGAAGCTGTCATAATGTTAGGGATCTAACTTGAGGCTGAAACCAAGAGAGCAGAAAGCAGAGCCTAGAGACAAAGACAGAGAGCAATGGTCTGACTGATTATGTTACATGAGGACCTGGGCCCAACTGAGGCTAGACAGATCACGGGAAATGAGGCATGGGAAAGAGTAGCAGGAATTTAGAGACCCATACTATATTGTTGATTCTATTGAAAGCACAATGCACTGGGTTTTTTTGTTTGTTTGTTTAAAGCTTTGCATTCCCTCCTAAGTGGTAATATTTTGTTGTTTCTTTTTTTCTTAAGGTGGGAAGAAAGCTATTCCTCTGACCTTGTCTACTTGCCAAGATGAATAGCCTGTTCTAGAACTGAGCAAAGGAAAGAGACACTTACTTGGGGAAAATAACTTCTTTGGCCCCAAAATGTGTTTGCTGAGAAAAATATTCCTCAGGGATAGACACCTATCTTGAAAGCAGTGTATGACAAACCCATCCTTTGTCTGGAGAGAAATCCAGGCATCAGTGACTCAAGTTTGATGGAAAATCACAGCTACATCAGTGACCCCAGTTTAGCAGGCTAACCTTGTGGTCTCAGGGCCCAACTGATAAAACAGTACAACAGAAAAAAAAATTAAGTGTTCTGGCATTAAAACAAAGGAAAGCACTTATCCTGAGGTGAATTTGAGCCAAACCCTAACCTACATTTTCACCATAAATCCTCTTGATGTGAAAGCACTCATTGTACCTGTTATATTAGATGTACCCATGCCCATGCCTGGGGGCTCTACTGTCTCTTTATCTTTGCTTGGCTTTGCTTTACTAAATAAGATTTCTTGGTCTGTACCTCAGTGGGTCCTCACATTCTTTGTTTTCATCATATCGTGGACCAAGGGCCAGGCAGAGGACTCCTGCCTTTGAGACATCTCCTTCCCGGAGCATCACTGGTCACCAATACAGTAAACAGAACCAAGCCTAAAGTCAGCTTCTCTCATGGTCAGCTAGTAGGTGTATAACAAGTCTCGTAGCTGGCTAATAGTTGAGTAAGAAATAAACCCAGATGAGAAAGAGGAAACTATGCCAAAAAAAAATGACTACTTGAACATGAGATTCCTGCCTTCCTATTTATACCCCAGTGAAGGAAATAAATATGAACAGTGGAAACTGCCAGAACAGAGGTACTCTCATGGTGCTCCAAGTGAGCACCTAGACCATCCTGGAGAAGAACAGACTCAACATCCAGCCATCCTTTGTAAGGAGGTGATGCCTAAACTGAGCTGTCTGGGCTAGAGGCGTGTCTCAGGTGGTAGGGCATTAGGTCAAGAATTCAAACCCCACCAGACAAATCTCACAAAAAAAATAAATAAATAAAAATTGAGCTGTCCCAAGTAGTTAGGGATGCATGATGTGTTTGGCAGAGTCAGGGAAGCTCTAGAGAGAAAGAAATGAGGCTAAACATAAGAGCAAGGAGAAAATTATCCAGGTGATGCCCAAGACTTTGCTTCACATTCTAATGATTGTGGGCTACCATTCAAAAGTTTAAATTAGGGTAGAGATATGATCAAATTTTTGCATAGAGAATATATTGGAAGACAAGACAGGTAAGGGAGACCAATTAGAAGAATGTGAGAGTAACTCATGCCTGAAATTATGAGGGACTGAATTAAGAAATTAGTCATGAGGATGAAGAGGAGTTTAGAAAAATGAAATGTAAGAAATTTGAAAGACCCAATGCTGAAGAATATTGTATTTCAGTTTGGAAAATTAAAATATGGGCAATAATTAATGTTTTATAACACAACAGCCTACCAGGTCCTTTTCTGAGAGCTCTGCACAAATTAACTCATTCAATCCATCTCCATGAGTTAGTACACTGTGATTTTTGTATTACAATAGTACTAAGAAGAAGCTCTCTGCAAGAGAGATTCATTGACAACATTTGAGGCCCTAGATCCAGTGCAAGTAATGTTCACAAGCTTTTCAGCTACATAAACCAAGTCCCTTCCTTGTTGTTGATATCAGTTTGGGTTGGAGTTTCTGCTACTCAAATGTGAAAGGAGTCTGACCAAAATAAAGCCCTAAAGGTGATAGAGTCCAGGAATTGAGTCTCAGAGTCTATCTTCTTTCCCTTCAGTATAGGAGTTAGAAAAGGAATACCATGAATATCTTGGTCTGTTTCCTACATATATGATGATACCACCGAGTGGATAATTGATTTTTTTAAAAGGATTTCTCATATTGTGAAATTGGGAAGTCCAGCATTAACAAGGCATAGGACATCACCTGACAAGAATGAGGAAAGCTGTGTGCTCAAACCTCTCTTCCTTTTCTTAAAATGCCAATAATACTATTACATGGGCCCCATCTTCAGGACCTCATATAACTCCACTTGTTTGTCACATTTTTTATTGTTGTTGTTCTGTGATAAAACACTTGAGAAAGGCTGGGGATATGGCCTAGTGGCAAAAGTGCTTGCCTCATATACATGAAGCTCTGAGTTCGATTCCCCAGCACCACATATATAGAAAACGGCCAGAAGTTGCACTGTGGCTCAAATGGCAGAGTGCTTAGCCTTGAGCAAAGAGAACCCAGGGACAGTGCTCAGGCCCCGAGTCCAAGGCCCAGGACTGGAAAAAAAAAAAAAAAAAAAACCTTGAGAAAACAACTTAAGAGAAGAAAGATTTATTCAAGCTCACAATTTCAGAGTTTAGTCTGTGGTCAGCTCATTGCACTGCTGTGTATGGTAAGGTGGAACATGATGGAGACAGCAGGCTATAGTGGAGCCAAGCTACTTGCTTCATGGTGGCCAGGAAGTAGAAAGTGAGAGACAGAAAGAGACCATGACAAGATAGCCCCTTCAAATATCATGACCCCAATGGAGGCCTAGTTTCACTAAGTAGGCCTCACCTTCTAATCCTGTGTTCTATATGAACCCATCACTTAGCCCATTGGTGCAATTAGCACCCTCATAATACAGTCATCTAATAGCACTAACTGCTAGAGACAAAGCCTTCAATCCATTAGCCTTCTAGAGGGTATTTCATATCTAAACATCTGATGTACCACCCAAGTCCCCTCCTCCAAGCACCATCAACACATAAGAGTTTCCCCTTATACTTCCAACACATGAATATTGGCAAACACATGAACCACGGCACTGAGGTGAAGAGCAAAAAGGAATTGAGAACTATGAACTTCTGCTTCGGCACATAAATCCCCAGAAGTGTCTACTTTTGATTATTCTTTTAGGGAGTTGGGGTTGGGGGTTGGTAGTACTAAAGTTTGAACTCAGAGCCTGGTGCCCAGTAGCCAAGCACTACCATTTGAGCCTCAGCCTCAAGCTCTTTTTGGTTTTAGGTTATTTTTCATATCAAGTCTTGTATTTCTGCCCATGTCATCCTTGGATCATGATCCCCCTACCTCCACCTCTCGAGAATCTTGGGTTATTAATGTGCACCATCATGCCCAGCCTTGTGTCTATAGTATCTCAAAGACAGACAATATTCCACCAAGTGCAACCGAAGAGGTTAAGAGAGAACCTCGCCTTCAAAGGCAAAGAGATAGAAAATGCATGTTCCAAGCGCCACTGTCAGATGTGGCTAGAGCAAAACTTGCCAAGGAACAATCGTGAAAATTAAGCTTGCAAAGGCACTTCAGAAGGTCTTAAATGTCGCGATGTGTGTATTTTGAGGACACAGAGATTACAGTGTCATGAGATCAGAGCCATATTCTCCTTTGAGGGCTTTAGGAATTTTGAAAATAGAGTAAGCTTGCAGGGGAAGAGCCAAGTATCCAGGTAACGTATCAAAGAGGTGACTGTTTGCTGGCCACACTCTGCCAGACACAGATTACATCAAACCCTCTGAGCTCAGGACCCCTCCACCCTCCTCCTGTAGAACCCAGGATGGAGGAGATGGACCCTCATACAGGCACCTGCTCCAGGAGGAGATTCCCAACCAGGGCCCCCAGGGAGAATGCCCTACCATGGGGAGGGGTGATGTCTGAGTTGCCTGGTGGCCCTGCTCCCCTCAAACTCCCCTGCAGCGCCTCTCAGCACCTCCGCAGCCGCAGAGGAGGGGCTGTGTCCCGGGCTGCTGGAGTTAATTACAGTAATTATACCTGCTCCCTCTTCGGCTCTGGTTCTCTTTGTTCCCAGTTTCCTGCCCGCTCATTTGCAAATCTAATCGTTCTGTGGATTGATTTTTATTTTTTTTTTAAGAGAGAAAGGCATGGAGAGACAAAGATAGGGAGCAGAAAATGTGGGCGAGAAAAGATGGGTTGAGAGTGGGCTGGGATGAAGGGGTGCTGCAGGAGAGAGGTGTAAAGGTGGTTGGGAGTGTCTGAGATGACGGGCACTTTGAGAGCACACAGCAGCCCCTCTGCTCTGCAGAGGGTGACTCCAGCCATTGCCCAGGCATGGAAGGTTAAATTGTAGATCCAGAGCCCTCTGGCCGTCCTACTTAGTCCACCCATCATTTCCCCCTACTAGGCTGTAAATAGGGCTCAGACACTGCCCAAATATTGCTCTTAAAGAAATAGCTAGCCATTGCAGGTGTAGTTCAGTGGTAGAGTGTTTCCTCAGGGTGATGCACAAGTACCTGAGTTCAATCACCATCACCAAAAAAGAAAAATAAAGGAAAACAGCTAAAACAAGTCATAGGAACTAGAAGGAATTCTCCTCAACCCTTCTCCCCTAAAGCAGCCATAAAACCCAGCTGAACTTTATCCCAAACTAGGACTCCTCTTCCAGATGAGTCCTCCCTGCATCTAGAGAAAAACAGTCATCCCCAAAACAGAGGCAATATGAGCAATCTAAACAAGTTGGCCTTCCACTACAGGTCTTTGCACTTCTTACCCTTTGGTCTTCCAACTACATTTCACTAACATTCGTTAAAAAATACAATTTAAGCCAGGTGCCAGTGGCTCATGCCTGTAATCAGGAGGCTGAGAACTGAGGCTCATGGTTCAAAGCCAGCCTGGGCAGAAAAGTCCCTATGAGACTCTTATCTCTAATTAACTGCTCAAAAACTGGAAATGGTACAGTGGCTCAAGCAGTAAAGCCTTGAACACAAAATGGCTCAGGAACAGCACCCAGGCCCTGAGTTCAAGCCCCAGGATCAGCTAAATAAATAAATAAAAATTTTAAAGCTTTTCTTGTTTCTTTGGCTCTTCATTTCTGAAAGCTCTCATGTCATATAAAACATGTCAAGTCAATTTGTAAGCTTTTTTCCTGCTAACCTTCCTTTTGTGGTAAGTGTCTCAGCCATGAACCTGGCAATGGGGAAAAAATATGTTTCCTCTGCACTTAGCCTGGTACAAGTATCAGGACAGTAAGAGGGTCCTAAGGTCAAACAATTCCAGTAGACATCACTGCTGCTTTTTTTTTTTTTTTTTTGCCAGTCCTGGGGCTTGAACTCAGGGCCTGAGTACTATCCCTGGCTTCTTTTTGCTCAAGGCTAGCACGCTACCATTTGACCCACAGCGCCACTTCAGGCTTTTTTCTGTATATGTGGTGCTGAGGAATCAAACCCAGGGCTTCATGTATGCAAGGCAAGTACTCTACCATTAGGCCATATTCCCAGCCCAAAAGGTGAGCTGGGGTTTTTTGTTTGTTTTTGCCAGTCCTGGGCCTTGAGCTCAGGGCCTGAGCACTGTCCCTGGTTTCTTTTTTGCTCAAAGCTAGCACTCTACCACTTGAGCCACAGCACTTTTTTCTATATATGTGATGCTGAGGAATCCAACCCAGGGCTTCATATATGCGAGGCAAGCACTCTACCACTAGACCATATTCCCAATCCCCTCACTTCTTCTTAAATATTGTTCTCCCAGCTATTTGGAGGACCTTGACACATCCAGAACTTCTGGAAGGCATTTCTGTTGTAGGTGGTTGAAAGTCGATGGTAGAGCAGGAAGGAAGCAGGAAGTACTCAGAGAAAAGAAGTATGACCTGTGAGTGGTGGCTTTTTCTTCTACAACTCAAGCCCATCCTCAAAACCCTTAGAAAACAATATTGATCCAAAGATTTCCCAAAAAATATCTCCGGAAGAACATTCACAGGAAGGAAATGAGGAGGAACCACTGGGTATATATAGCCCTCAACACTCCATCAATAGCTTTTATTGGATCCTACTAAAATGTTTATTTGGAAATAAAGCATAAAGAAAGGAAAGAAGTCTGGCATGATGAAGCACATGTGAAAATTCTAGTACTCAGAAGACAAGGGCAGGAGGATCACAAGTTCAAAATTAGACTGAGCTACATAGCAAATCCTATCTCAAAAATGAAAGAAGAAAGGGAGGAAGAGAGAAAGGAAGAGAAGGAGGAAGGGAGAAAGGGAAGGAAGGAAGGAAGGAAGGAAGGAAGGAAGGAAGGAAGGAAGGAAGGAAGGAAGGAAGGAAGGGAGGGAGGGAGGGAGGGAGGGAGGGAGGGAGGGAGGGAGGGAGGGAGGGAGGGAGGGAGGGAGGGAGGGAGGGAGGGAGGGAGGGAGGGAGGGAGGGAGGGAGAGGGAAGGAAAGGAAAGAGAGGGGGGCAGGCATGGGAGGGAGGGTACAGTTTCTAGCTACTAACCATTGCAAAATAACTCATATTGTTCAAATTATCCATGTGTCACTGGAAACAGGCTCAAAGAGCCCAGTGGCCTAACATTCCATATTACACAATTAAATCCCAAACCTCCTGACTCTCAGACTAAGGAGATTCCACTATCCTATGATGCTCATCAGGTTACCAATGTATTTCTGGAGATTCTTCCAGAGTTCCTAGCGCTTTTTAGGTTCTTCTGGAAGAAGAGGAACATAGATAATGGCATCATCATGCCAGAAGATCTCAGTGACTCTGGGAATCTCACTCTTCACCCTTCTAAGTAAGACTGATGAGTGTCGTGCATTTTTCAAAGATGGCTGAAATCATATTCCCAGCATGCTCTTCCCAGGACCTCATCATCACCCCTACCACCACCCCAGTGAGACATCATCAATTTCTTGGAACTGCCACAGAGTAAAACAAGGCAGAAGTGATGCCCTTGACTCTTAGACAGTTCCCAGCTACTCTGCAGATTCTGTCTCCTGCATGTCCAATTAGTTCACAAGAAAAGGTCAGAGTTGAGGACAGTGTGGAGGTGGAAGGAGAATGGGAGTGAGTGTCAAGAACATCCTATAAATCAACTCTTCCAGATGGCACTTCCCCACACTGTATGCAGCCAGTGTTTACTGAGTACCTACCATGAGTCAGACACAGAACAGAGTCCCCGCCCTAAAGGAGCACATTATAATTGGGAGGCAGACACATCCACACTCAAAAGAAATTATAATGCAATAAGTTAAGTTGCCGTTAAAAATAAAAGTTTGGCGAGTACTTTGGAAACAAGAGTACTACCCTACAATTTTTAGTATCCTTGGACAGTTCCTATTCATTGAGAGATATAAATGTTACTTATATGGTGGCTCTCAGCTCTTGGAATCTTAACCCAACACCACAATCCAGTCCTTGGAATAAAAGACATCTTTACTTAGAAGCAACTGAGGGTTTAACTAACATGTTTTCATGTTTTATAAAAGCATGCAGAACAGAGTGCTCATTATGTCCAAAACTCTACTCGCCCATTCTCCAGAATAACAGAAGCCTCCTTTTTTTTGTGGCAAGGGGACACTGGGGTTTTGGCCACCTGAAATAGGAATTATTTTCTCAGCCTCCTTGTCCTTGAAGCTATATGGGGCTTAAGATCACATTCCAAACAATAGCCTCTATAAGGCATGTTGTATCTTTAAAGGGAGAAAACATCATCCTTCACTGCACCGTTTCCTCCCTTCCTGGCTGGTACTGAATTATGCTGGATAAACATGTAAGAAAAACACCTTAGAAATGGTTGAGCCTGGATCCCATTGCTTTGGAACCCTATTCCAGTTCTGCTTTGCCTAGCAACAGACTATTACATGAAATACTCTGGTCTTTCTCAAGGCATGCTGTTATTCAAGTATTTGTGTTTTCCAGAAAAACATGAAATGTAAATATATATTGTTGGTTCACTTGGTTTTGGACACCAGGATGCCCCAAGATCTGCACTCTGGAAAGCAGATGCTGTACTTCCAGCCCAAAGGCCCAGGGACCAGGAGAGCCAATGGAGGAAGCTTTGATTCAACTCCAAAGGCCTGAGCATCAGGAGAACTTACAGTATTCATTCCAGTAACAGATGGAGCTCAAGTGCAAAGGGAAAAGAACCATGCCCCAGTCTGAAGACAGAAAATGAAGTCTCTCTTAATTGCGTTTTTGTTCTATTTGCACCTTCAATGGATTAGGTAACATCCTCCCACCAGAGAGAAAGAGAGAGCCATCTGCCTTTATCAATCAATCAGTTCAAATATTAATGTAATCCTGAGATACTGAGAGGCAGACACACCCGGAATGATGTTTAACCACATATTAGAGCATTCCATGGCCCAGTGAACTTGAAACATTAAATTAGCCATTGTGAGTTCTCTGTTACCAAATCTACAACTAACAAAAATAGGTGTCCAACATCAAGCCTTCCTCATGGGATTCTGACATGTTTGACAATAACCAGTAATAGACCCAAGAGATGTACAGAGCAGAATTTTCTAGAAGGATGTTCAAAGACTTGGCAAAAAAAAAACTGTTTTGAATTTTTTTATTTATTAAACTGTTTTGTCCTGCCAGGTGCTGGTGGGTCATGCCTATAGTCGTAGCTACTCAGGAGGCTGAGATCTGAGGATCACAGTTCAAAGCCAGCCTGGGCAGGAAAGTTTGTGAGACTATTATCTCCAATTAACTACCAGAAAACCAGAAGTAGTGCTGTGGCTCAAGTGTTAGAGCACTAGCCCTAAGCTGAAGAGCTCAGGGACAGGGCCCATGCCAGAGTTCAAGCCCCATCACACACACACACACACACACACACACACACACACACACACACACACACGGCTTTCTCCTACTGGGTACAGGTAGCTTGTTTCTGTAATTCTAGCTACTCAAGAGGCTGAGATCTGGATAATCAGAGTTCAAAGTTGGGGCCATCCCAGACAGAAAAGTTCACTGGGCTCCATCCAATTAACAAACAAGAACATCAGGGTTGGAAATGAGGCTCATGTGGTACAGCACCAGTCTAGTAAGTGAGAGTCCCTGGGTTCAAACCCAAATATCACCAAGAAAAAAAAAAAGGCTTTGTCCTGTACACAAGACAGAAGAGTCTGAATTTGGCTTTCCTGTGCTTTCCTGTTTAGCAGTAAATATTCATGTGCAATGAGTGAGTGAAAATGTGTTCTTACCAGATGTTAGCGAGACTGAGGAAAAAAAAGAAAAGGAAAGAAATAACCATGTACTTGTCATATCATCAGTAAAACCTCAGTTGTATCTAAGTAAACTGAATGTATAACATCAAGGAGATTGAACCAGCCTTATCATCCTCAAAATAGTCTTTTCATAGAAATAGAAGAGGGGAAAAAAATGATATACTCAAACTCACAGGTTGAATTGAAATCCCTTTGTAAAACCTACTTAAAGATAATAAAAATAAAGAGAAAAAAGAAAGAGAAGGGAAAAGTTCCCCAATCAAATGAATTTCAGAGAAAAAGAAGTTAAATTTCTGTGGCTTTTTTCAGGATTTCCAGTATAGTGAGCAACATTCTGAATCTGCACCCGGAAGACTTAGCAGGCAGAGTTGCCCACAGAACTCTTTCCTGTGGCAAATTGCGGGGGGGAGGTGCACCTGGGGGAGTGTCTCCAAGGTACTCACTTGCTGAATTATACAATTTGACTCTTCCCATTGTTGGAGAGGAGGAGAAAGAGCTTTTTTTTTTTTTTTTTGCCAGTTCTGGGGCTTGAACTCAGGGCCTGAGTACTGTCCCTGGCTTCTTTTTGCTCAAGGTTAGCACTCTACCACTTGAGCCACAGAGACACATCTGGCTTTTAAATGTGTGTGTGTGTGTGTGTGTGTGTGTGTGTGTGTGTGTGTGTGTGTGTTGCTGAGGAATCAAACCCAAGGCTTCAGATATACAAGGCAAGCACTCTACCACTAGGCCATATTCCCAGCCCAAGAGCATATTTTTTACCAATTAAATCTCAGGAGTGCTGGGTGCTGGTGGCTCATGCCTGTAATCTTAGCTACTAAGCAGGCTGAGAACTGAGGATCACAGTTTGAAGCCAACTGGGCAAGAAAATCCACAAGACTCTTATCT
The DNA here is from genome assembly GCF_023159225.1 of Perognathus longimembris pacificus. Taxonomy (NCBI): domain Eukaryota; kingdom Metazoa; phylum Chordata; class Mammalia; order Rodentia; family Heteromyidae; genus Perognathus; species Perognathus longimembris. The sequence goes on along the minus strand of NC_063174.1, from coordinate 44,066,357 downwards.
AAAAAAAAAAAAAAAAAAAAAAAAAAACCTACTCAGAAAAAGCTAGAAGTGGCACTGTGGCTCAAGTGGTAAAGAGGCTCAGGGACAGTGCCCAGGCCCTGAGTTCAAGCCCTTGGACTGGCCAAAAAAAAAAATCTTAGGAGAAATTTTGCAACTCTCCCACCCCACTCTCCAATAAGTTCCCTTTCCCTTTCCCAATCTCTCTTTCCCATTCATGGTGGTTAGCTTTATGTGTCAACTTAGATCAGCTAGAATAGCCCATTATCCAAGCAAACACAAGTGTAGGTTTTGCTGTAGAGTTATTTTACAGACAGAGTTAACATCTTTGATCAGATGACTTTAAGGAAAGGATATTACCCTTGAGAGTGTGGATGAGACTCTTATTAGGCCTTAAGAGCAAACAAAGCTGAGCTTTCCCTAGGAAGAAGTACTAACGAGGCTGCAGGAGGAGTTCCTGTCTGAGAGTTTGCCAGCCTGCCAGCCTGCCTTGCTCTGTGCCAGCCAGAACCTACAATCATGTAAGTTAATTCCTTGGAGATAAAGATATAAATAAATAGATGTGTGTGCATGCACATGCATATGTGTGTGTGTGTGTGTGTGTGTGTGTGTGTGTGTGTGTGTGTACAGCTGGTCCTCTGTATCTGCATGTTCCATATCCATATCAAAATATGCAAGGGAAAAAATTCCATGAAGTTTCATAAAGCAAAACTTGAATTGGCTGCATGCTGAGCACTACGCTGAGTCCACACAAATGAACCAATGCACAGACACACCTAACATTTTACACATCCCCCCTCTCTCTCTCTCTCACACACACACACACACACAAATTTAAGCACTGTTCACCTTGCCCCTTGTTTGTATATTATGTAGTAAAGGTATAATGGTTAAGTCTGTAGTGAACATGTACATAACTTTCTCCTTACCATTACCCCCTAAACAATCTAGAATAATAAATATTTTCAAAGCAACTACATCATAATAGGTATTATTAATAATCTAGAGGTGACTGAACATTTACAAGGGGGTGGGAGTGGTTTAGAAGCAAATACCAAAGCATTTTATACAAAGGTTGTGAGTATCTATGGATTTGAGTCTCGCAGTTGGGGGTGCTCTTGGAACCCATCTCCCATAGATACCAAGGAGGGGCTGTATATATACACAGAGGCAGATAGCTTCAATGAGCCATGACATCAGATATAAGCATATTCTGCTCTTTCCATTTTCCTGGTGGAGCCCTGACTAAAACACCTTTCAAACCGATCAGGAAGTAGTACCCTGGCATTCTTAGCTAATAAGTTCCTGAAGTAGGAGACCTGGGCACATTCAACCTGATGGAGAAGGTTAAGAGGAAGGAAATCTTCATTTAGCAATGAAAGATCTTGGCCAAACATTAAGAAACAGGAAGTAGTTTCTACAGACTATAAAGAGATTCTCTGTGGCTAAGGGAAGGAAGAAAAAAAATAATGATTAAAGTTGTCTGTGGGGATTCAAAAAAGAAGGGATTTGTGCCTGGCTTGGTGCTCATAATAAATAGTTGACCACCTTGTGTTCCCAAAGAGTTGGGGGGGAAGATGTTGTTTTTATTCCTGATCACTCACAAAAAGTTTAGCTCTTCCAAATCCTTTCAAATCCCTCTGTCATTTGAACCACACCAAATATTTTTGTTTGTCAAAGTAAGTCCAAGCCAAACCCTCACATCCTGTTGAAGTAAATTCCTCAATGATATAAAATGCCAAAAATCCTGAACACTTATTTGAAACTCAAAAGTTGGACAGACAAAAGTCTGAAAATTTGAAACATTCACTTGAAAATCAAACATTCAGAACTAACTTGGGTATGGTGGCACATGCCTGTAATTCCAGCTACTCAGTAGGTTGACATTGGGGAGATTGTGATTTGAAGCCAGCCAGGGGAAAAAGTTAGCAAGACCCCATCTTGTTCAACAAGATAAACATGCTTGAACAAGCTGAACACTATCCTCCCAGCTACATGGGACGCTTAGAGAGGAGAATCACTGTGTGAGGCCAACTTAGACAAAAACATGAGGCCCTAGCTGAAAATAACTATAATTAAAATGATCTAGGGTCATGGCTCAAGTGGTAGAGTACTTGCCCAGGAAGCTCGGGGCCCTTAGGTTAAACCCCAGTATTGAAAAAAAAATCAAAACCAAAACATCCCAAAAATCATCCAAAGAGGAGACAGACTTGGTATTATCCATTAGGTACTATCCATTGATGACCTTGGCAATGAGTCATGACAAGCAATCCATCTCCAGTGTGTAAAGATACACTTGGAGGCATCAAGTGGCTTCTCTATGTGTGTTCCTTGAATTCATCTGGCTGTTGTAGACACACAAAGGAAGCCAAACTTCAGTGTTAACGGTTCTCACTTCTTGTGTGGGGAAACGCCGGGCAGTGATTGAATGTAACCCTCTCTCTTGTGGCAACATTCAAAAACAAAAAGCAAACTTTAAAAGAAAATCTCCAAAATTTCTGCACTAAAGGAAGACAAATGTTAGCTAAGATCAATACAGTGGAAAGCAAAATCAAACAAGCAAATCTAAACAGTGCCTAAAGCCCTCTGCGAGGTCGGTTTCAGAAATGTCTGGGAAAGTGGAGCTCATGAAATGAGAGAAAATTCAGTGCAACCTTACTCTCTATAAATGTGTCCTGATCTGCTTTCAAATAGCCATCCATGCCAGAAAGGTCACCCCTGTTAAATTCATTTGCACAGGCAGAGTCTAATGTACTCCAAAAGCATACTTGGAGTCTTTTTTTTTTTTTTTTTGGCCAGTCCTGGGCTTTGGACTCAGGGCCTGAGCACCGTCCCTGGCTTCTTCCTGCTCAAGGCTAGCACTCTGCCACTTGAGCCACAGCCCCGCTTCTGGCCGTTTTCTGTATATGTGGTGCTGGGGAATCGAACCTAGGGCCTCGTGTATCCGAGGCAGGCACTCTTGCCACTAGGCTATATCCCCAGCCCCATGGAGTCTTTAACTCCCATTTCCTGTATGGGGAACAGAAAATTTTTGCCTCCATTGCCTTTCACCTGGCTATTTAGCCATCTAGCTGGATTCCACCATTTCCTTCCATGGTATATTTTCTCTCTTTTAAATGTCTTGCTTTGCTACAAAATCAAGAAAGAGAGAGGGAGAGCAAGAGCAAGCAAGTGACAAAGGGAGGGAGGGGGGAGGGAGGGAGGGAGGGAGGGAGGGAGGGAGGGAGGGAGGGAGGGAGGGAGGGAGGGAGGGAGGGAGGGAGGGAGGGAAGGAGGACCAAGTAAGCATATTTGAACAGTTGGCTGAATACCTAGAGATAACCAGATCTTTTGGGTTTGTTTTAATAATCCTATAGCATTGTTATAAAAAAACAAACATTGATTTCATTCAAGTAGAATCACTTAAATTCAGCAAGAACACAGAATCTCTGAAGTATTCTGTGAGGTAAAGGTGTCAC
>NC_063174.1:43755402-43760402 GCF_023159225.1 Perognathus longimembris pacificus | reverse complement strand
GCACTGGTAGCTTACACAGTCATTCTTGCTACTCAGGAGGCTGAAACCTATAGGGAATCATGGTTCAAAGGCAACCTGGGTAGAAATAGTCCATGAAACTCCATCTCAAGTAATCAGCTAAACTGGCTCAAGTGATAAAACACCAGCCATTAACTAGCAAACCAAGTAAGAGAAGGAGACCCTGAGTGCCCCAGAAATGTCATAAAAGAAAAAAATGATAACTAGTGCAAAACAGGGCTGAAGTGTGGCTCGAAGTGGTAGACCTACCAGCCTTCCAAGTATGAGGTCCTGAATTTTAAAAATCCCAGTACTCCCAAAAAGATAACAGGAACAGGGGTATGCCATCAATTGTTTTGAAATTGTAACTAGTTTTCTGCCACCTTTTTTTATTTTACAAATCTCCCATGTATTGGAGACTATCCAGATGCCCTTAATTAAGTTTGGTGTTGGAGAACTACTTTTTTGTTGTTGTTACTAGGGATTGAACCCATGGGCTCACACATGCAAGCACATGCCCTGCCACCAAGTGACATGCACCTAACGCAAGAAAAGTGTTATTCAGGGGTCTGAGGATAGGCTTTGCAACACAGGGTAAGACAGGTGACGTTTCCATAATACTGTGAAGCATCCTTCTATCTACAAAAACAATCCAGTACTTTAACTCAGAGTTCCACACTTAGATATCTTAAAATTAGTTTAAAAAGGAAAACCAGAGCCTAAAGCTGACAGGTTTTGATGCAGTTGTTGACCACTGTAGGCGCTGACTGTGTTGGTTAGTGTCCAGGCCATTAAAAGGAAATGTCCACTAGCACCTGCAAGGAAGGCACTGACATGGTCCATTGACTTCAAGAGTCACCTCTAACTGTCTACCTCCATGACTCCCCAGGAGCTGATAGACTACCTGCGAACTCATTCTCACAGCGCCGTGTATGCCACATCCATGTCGCCACCTGTGGTGGAGCAGATCATCACCTCTATGAAGTGTATCATGGGGCAGGATGGCACCAGCCTTGGTGAGTCGTTTTTCTAGAAATACTTCCCAGGCTTAGTGAATACTTACTGTCCAAAGGTGCTCTTTCTGTTTGAGGTTGTTGTGTCCCCTGATACCACCCCTAAAATATGGAGTCAGAATGGGACTACTACAAATTAAAAAGTTTCTGCACAGCTAAGGACATACGCACCAAAATAGAAAGACAGCCAACGATATGGGAAAGGATATTTACCAGCACAACACCAGACAAGGCCTGATATCTGTCATCTACAGAGAACTAAAAAAACCAAGCCCCTCCAAGCCCAATAAACCTATTAGGAAATGGGCAAAAGAGCTAAAGAGAGACTTCACAAGAGAAGATATAAAAATGGCAAAGAAACACATGAGGGAAATGCTCAACATCCCTGGTAGTAAAGGAAATGCAAATAAAAACAACCCTGAGATACTACCTCACCCCAGTTAGAATGGCCTATACTCTGAACTCAGGAAACAACAAATGCTGGGAGGGGTGCGGGAAAGAGGAACCCTTCTCCATTGTTGGTGGGAGTGCAAATTAGTACAACCACTTTGGAGAACAGTATGGAGGTTTCTCAAAAAGCTCAATATAGACCTACCCTATGACCCAGCCATACCACTCTAGGCATCTATCCTAAACAGCAAAACCCAAGATATCAAAAAGACATTTGTACCTCCATGTTTATCGCGGCACAATTCACAATAGCCAAAATATGGAAACAACCCAGATGCCCCTCCACAGACAAACTGGATCCAAAAAATATGGTACTTATACACAATGGAATACTACATAGCGATTAGGAATGGTGCAATATTGTTATTCGCAGGGAAATGGTCAGAACTCAAACAAATAATGTTGAGCGAGACAAGCCTAGAACACAGAAAACAAAGGGGCATGATCTCCTGATATATGACTGTTAAGAAAGGGAGACGGAGAGACAGTAGAGACCAAGTCTGTGAATACTGTATATGTTCTTGATAGATTGTATATTGTGTATATGTCTACCTGACCTAGAGAAGGGATAGAAAAACAGGTTGTAAGATATCACAAGAAATGTACACACTGCCCTACTATGTAACTGTACCCTTTTTGCACAACACCTTGTAAAAAATTTGTGTTCAATTAATAAACAAATAAAAAAATTATAATAAATAAATAAATAAATAAAAATAAGGAGTCAGGCTTCTAAGAGGCAGGACTGTAGGTTTGTGCACCCCTGGTTTCCATGGACAGCTTTTTGTGTTAGGTACACACAGCCTGAGAACTACACAAGCTCTCTTCCTGTGGAATGTCCTTATTTACAGATGGTGAGGCCTTCTCTCGCTCTCCTTCAAGGTCTTTCTTGAATTGCATAATTTTTATGTAAAGATATGTTAACTCTTGATGTTTTATTATAGCATATTTTTGTGTATTATAGCATATTTTTGATGTTTTATGTAGCATATTTAAGAACTGTTGTTTTCATGACTAATTATCCTTGGGCTGGGAATATGGCTTAGCGGTAGAGTGCTCACCTCGCATACATGAAGCCCTGGGTTCGATTCCTCAGCCCCACATAAACAGAAAAAGCTGAAGTGGCACTGTGGCTCAAGTGGTAGAGTGGCTAGCCTTGAGCAAAAAGAAACCCAGGACAGTGTTCAGACTCAGGACTGGCAAAAAAATAAAAACAAAATAATTACCTCTGACTTTTTTTTTTTGGTCAGTTGTGAGGCTTGAACTGAGGGCCTGGGCACTATTCCTGAGCTCTTTTTGCACAAGACGAGCACTCTACCACTTTGAGCCACAGCATCACCTCTCTTCTTCTGATGGTTAATTGGAGATCAGAGTCTGATGGACTTTCCTGCCCAGGACTGGCTTTGAACTTCCATCCTCAGTTCTTAGCCTCCTGAAAAGCTAGGATTACAGCATGAACCACCAGCACTCAGTCTTGAATTAACCATTAATCATTACCAGGCATGGTAGTACATGTCTATAATCTCAGCACTCAAGAAACTGAGGTAGAAGGATTGAATTGGAGATCCCAGTGAGCTACATAGTTTGAAGTCATCCTGGCGTATGGAGCAAGATTTGTCCAAAAAACAACCAAACAGTCAGGTGACAGTAGCTCAAACCTGAATCCTAGCTACTCAGGAGGCTGGGATCATAGTTCAAAGCCAGTCCAGGCAGGTAAGTCTGTGAGAGAGTCTTATCTTTAACACCAGAAAACTGGAAGTGGTACTGTGACTCAAAGTGGTAGAGTCTAACCTTGAGCAAAAAGAGCTCAGTGACAGTGCTCGGGTCATGAGTTCAACACCCTACAGTCACCACCCTCCCCCAAGAAAATACCAACCATTGTCTTTGGTAGGTTTGTATGCAAACTAGACAGTTTAAATATACTAGAATAAACAATAAAGTGTGTTGCTCACTTTCTGTTATTTAACTTAAATCAGCAGAGGGCAGTGTTGACTACAGATCAGTTTATAATAAAAACCCAGCAATTAAGTTTTTGTTGTTGCTTTTTTTCTTAACAGGTATTTTTCTTGACAGTCAATAGAATCATTTCATTTTTACTTGTTGCCTGCTTCATGTGTTTTTTTCCCACCCTCCTTCTCTCTTTCTCCTTTTTTCTTTTTCTTTCTTTGTCCCTCCCTCCTTTCTTTCCTCCTTCTCCTCCTCCCTCTCTCCTTCCTCCCCTTATACCTTCCTCCTCCCCTCTCCCTCCCCTTCTTCCCTCCCTCCCTTCCTCCCCCATCCCTCCCTCCCTCACATACATATTATTCTTTTAATATTTTTCAAGTCCAGTTGTGCGTGTTATAAATGACTAAACCCATGAGCTTGAGCTCTCCCATTCTATAGTTTTGTTTTTTTTGGCCACGTCCTGGGCCTTGGACTCAGGGCCTGAGCACTGTCCCTGGCTCTTTCCCTCTCAAGGCTAGCACTCTGCCACTTGAGCCACAGCGCTGCTTCTGGCCGTTTTCTGTGTATATGTGGTGCTGGGGAATCGAACCTAGGGCCTCGTGTTTCCGAGGCAGGCACTCTTGCCACTAGGCTATATCCCCCAGCCCCATTCTATAGTTTTTTAATACTATAGAATTGATTTGATCTACATTGAAAATCAATAATAAAACAGTAATATGTCTGATTTTGATTAAGACTCTTAAGTCAGGCTGGGGATATGGCCTAGTGGCAAGAGTTGCTTGCCTCGTATACATGAGGCCCTGGGTTCAATTCCCCAGCACCACATATACAGAAAATGGCCAGAAGTGGCGCTGTGGCTCAAGTAGCAGGGTGCTAGCCTTGAGCAAGAAGAAGCCAGGGACAGTGCTCAGGCCCTGAGTCCAAGCCCCAGGACTGGCCAAAAAAAAAAAAAAAAAAAAACAACAACAACAACAATTTGGGGCTGGGTATATGGCCTAGTGGCAAGAGTGCCTGCTTATATATGAAGCCCTGGGTTCGATTCCCCAGCACCACATATATAGGAAGTGGCGCTGTGGCTCAAGTGGCAGAGTGCTAGCCTTGAGCAAAAAGAAGCCAGGGACAGTGCTCAGGCCCTGAGTCCAATGCCCAGGACTGGCAAAAAAAAAAAAAAAAAAGACTCTTAAGTCAGAATATGTAGTGGTATTTTAGGAGGAATTTTTGCAAATAGCAAAATATGGTCATTTTCAGTTACATGAATTGTTTTCTTCAGGAAGAAAACATTTCATAAGTATTGAAACATAGCACTAGAGCCTTGTGAGTAATTTTCTGTTTACAATAGCCACAACTTCATCTCCTCTCTGATAAGGTACCATTTGAAAAAGTGTGCTTCCATCTGTGATATATATTTATGTGTATACACATACTCAGAGAGAGACAGACACAGATAGCAAATGCATTGCATTTACTGAATTACTTCAGAGGTACATTTGCCTTACTGTTTTGCACACAGATTTTAGTGACTAAAAAAAAGGGTAAAACCTATCAAAGTTTTAATGTTGGATAAGTTCTTTGCCTAGATCTTAGAGCATTGATCTA